>NC_137966.1:5269423-5314423 GCF_963924665.1 Micromys minutus | reverse complement strand
AGAAGCATTTGACTTCTCCTCATGCTACTATCATTCGAATCCAGATAAAATACCATCCAAGTCAGCAAAAGAGCCTTTATCATTAAGATAGTAGCAACAATCATCACGTTTTAAAGAACTTTGAAATTGTGGTTAAAAAAAGATGAATAGTTTAGTGTGTTATCTCCTTTGGTAGCATACTTTCATTTTGATAAAAATCTATTAAAAGATCTTTTAATAGAATTTTGGGGACCTAAACTGGGAAGCACGTATGTACAGGAGTGAGAAGGGGGAAGGTAAAAGAGAACACTTTGTAATCCCTCAGAAGATTAGTTCCTGTGGTAACTGTGGCAAAGTCTACGAGGGATGTGGTTTGAAATGATAGAAATTTGCTCTGGCACAGTGACAGGAACTAAAGGTTTGAAACCATGGTGTCCACAGTACTGGTTCCTTGTAAGAACCCCAAAAATAAAACCTTCTCTACGCTTCCGTCACAGCTTCTGATGGTGCCCAGTGACCCTTGGCAGCATTTGGTCTGCGCCTGACTGAATGTGGCCCTCTGTATAATGCTATGTATTGTCTGTCGTCACTTAGAGCACTACTAGGAATTACATTTAGAACACATCCAACAGCCACAATGATTTCATCTTCAGATCTCTCGTAAATTATAGCTACAAAGAGCACATCTGCATGTCCAATTTCATCTCCACGTCCTGCATGGGTTTGTATTGGTGTGGAGACTGTTACCACAGCAATGTGTACTAATCATACCTATTGGTGAATTCGGAATTCCATTCAAATATGTCTCTTGCATCCTCTTGCTCTCTTTCTTGTCTTATTCATGGCTTTAAGACAGGAAATAGCATCAGAAGACATTAACATTAACTCTCAGTGGCAGAGCTGAAATTGCGGTGGAGTAGAGGAGGCAACATCAGCTTGAACTTTTTTTCAAATTCTGGCAGGGTGGAGTAGCAGATAAATGAATTCACTTCCCAGTGTTTTCTTTAACTGGAAGATTAACTACCCTAGATATGAGTTGAATAGAGTCTCATTTATTAAATAATAACTTGAATCTCAGTGAATCATCTAGACTTTTTAGGACCAAGTTTCTTATGTGTAAACCCAGAATGATGTATATATTTTTAAATAAAATGAACATGCTGAAAGTGCTGCTCTAAATTCGTGATTAACAAACTGATCGTTTTGCTTGGACAGCAAGCTAGAAGTGAGTTTTTGTTTTACCCTAAATATTGTGGACAGAAAAGGAACTATTCAGTGTACCAGGGGCACAGCTCTAATTGCCTTAAACTGAATTTACCTGTCCTGGGATTTGAGTTTTTGACTATAATATGGATTCAGAAGAAATGTCCAACAAATGAGGGTGAGATCAGAAGCATCATACCCTAATACTGACGATTTATTTAGGAACTTGGCATTTTCCATGCAAAGCGAAGCCTCGTTCCACTGAATGGTTTCCCCAATTCTGTTGAAAGCTTCATTCTGTTCCCCAAATGGTATTCCCTAACCTTACTTTTTAGGACTAAGGCATCAGTTAATAAATATCACTTTGTATCAAGTCAACTGTGTTTTATTTGCATAAGCACATGTCTCGTGACTACCAATGCATGAGGTCATTCCTTTGATAACATTGAAAAGCAAAGCTGTGACAAGTTGGTATCATTGAATCATCCATCTGACTCCTGTCAATTATTGCAGAGGAAAATGCTTATTCCAGGAGATAATTATATTGCAAACTTAGAGACAATCAGCCCTCTTACTTTTTTGATTTTGTGGGGGTTGATAGGAAAACCCTAATTAGTCAGTCCCATTGTTTATAGAAATGGGGACACAAATTTTACAAGAGTTTTCTTTATCTATTTTCCTTGAACACAGTATCATAAAATCAGATTAAAGGGTAATTTTCTTTTATATAAAAAAAAAGTCTTAAACCAACTTTAACATTTAAATTTAAGATTCAGTGTTTTAAACTTTCTCCATAAACTCAAGATGGTATTTTCAGTTCCTGGGACCCAACAGAAGTGCTTGAAACTTGGGCACATTGGAAATGGTAACAATGAAACTATTGATTTGTGGTCAAACGTCAAGAGTCAAGGAAGTCTGACAAGAGCTCTGGACCAGCCACACTACTAGTGGTATTTAGAACAGGAGAGAGAGAAATACCAGTCACCTTGGACAGTGACTTCATGTGCTAGGCTGTAATTGCCAAGTGACCAGATGTCAATATAGACAGCTCTCCGAAATGAGTATAGAAATTCTATGGGGCCTGGGATGCTGAGATACTTGCTTATCTTGCTGAGGGCAAAATAAACTACTTTGGTAATGAGGCTCTGTGGAAGATAATTTCTTTTAAACAGGGGGAGAAGCACAGCTCCCAATAAAATAAGTATAGCTAAAAGAAAAGAGGATACTGTCACAGGAATCAACAGGCATGCATGTTTCTCCCCTTTCACTAAGGTTTACCATGGCTTAACATTATTCAAATAATTCTTGATAAATGAAGAAACTACATTTATAATTTTTCTAAAGCAAAAGATCTTTGAAATCAGCTGGATTTTTCTAATGCAGGTCATTAAAGGTACAGAAGGTATAGATTCTGATACAGCAAAGGAGTGTGCCTAAATTCTTACAGTAATTGTTTTCAGAACTAACTACTCTGCACATTAACAGGCTACTGCCTGACACTCACTCTGGCTTTTGCTCTTGGGAACACATATTAAAACAACTCATGTCAAAATAATAGTAATAGTAACTTGCCCCTTTCTTTCAGTTGATACTAAACTGGAAAGGACGGGTGCAGAAATGCATTCTTTTTTAATGTTTATTTGACAGATAATCTTCTTGTGGATTATACAAACATTTCAAGTTGAATTTGCATTACTCAAAACTCAGACACTTTCTCATCAGCCAAGCTAAATATTTGCTCGAGATATTTTTCCTTCCGTAGATATTTTTTTCTTCCTGAGGAGGGCTAGCATTCCTATTAACTGTTCAGCGAACTACTCCTCCAGCTCGTGTGATATGTGTAAATTTAGAGGAAATCTGAGAAAATATTCACTATTGCTAGGCAGCACAATTGCTCCATACAGCCTGTGTGCCCTCAGAGAAATCAAGTGCCTCACACACTGTGGAAATTTATGTTAGAGAACGCCTGCTTATGAGAGGCAAACATGTAACCCAAATTTATCTCCCAGTGACAAGTTCAGAGTCTGAAAGTTTCCAAGTTCTTCCCTTGTGAGTTACTCAAAATTGCTGTTTTTCAAGTCAAGAACACCTGTTTAGTGTTTTTCTCCTCGCCCTCCTGGTAAAATGGAGCCGCTAGGAAAATGAGATCTAAAGGTTTTTAATGAATGAGAAACGCAAAGTATTGACAGATTTCCACATATTATTGTCATCCTTCCACTGTCCCCCTGATGAGGTAAGATCAAAAGGGAAGGCAACAGTTGGGATACTGGGCTCTGGAGTTTGTTTTCAAAGCCCTTCAAATGAGCTGGAACAGAGGATCATTCTGCTGGGTACAGTCATAAGCAATTTCCATGTCGCTCCGAAATGGCGCCTACAGACAGAGCTTTGGTAAGTGAACAGCTAAAGCCTTGATGTTCAGCATCAGGCAGCCAGCCAAATAACTTTGTATCTCCATACGACACTGTAACAATCAAAACTCTGCTTGTGCCTTTCTGCTGGGTCAGATGTAACCAAAAACAGAGCTGAAGAAAAATAAAGTAGCAACAGAGTCTGAGCCAGTGCTGAGACTTATTCCAACTCCATATTTACTAACTATCCGGATGGTACACTGTACAAACCCCCAAAGAGCAGAAATGGAACATATTATTTACGGTCATGTGGACATAAAGGATTACAGATAGCCTTAAGGTGAGATAACCTTTATTAACTAATAAATACTTACACAGCAGCCACTTCGTGGATGTCACAGGTCCAGGTGCTATTATTTATTTGAGAAGTAAAGCTCTGACAGTCCCGGTGTGTTTTTGTGGATCGCAGTCTCATCAAGGAGACAAACCAGAGGATCAACAAATAGCAGGATATGTAATTACAGTTAAGAAAAGAAAGACAAAGGAAAGGAGCAGATAGGTCGTTCAGTCAGTGTTGGCCACGAATGTGCAGTTAGCGGTGTGCTGGTATTTGAAACAGACAAGGTAACATAGGTGAAAGAAAGGATAGTGTGCATCACAAAGACACATACAAGGCAGAAACTCGTCAGCAAAGAGAAGTCAGATCTTAGAAGTCTTCACGGGCTGGAGAGATGGTTCAGTGGTTAGAGCACTGGCTGCTCTTCCAGAGGTCCTGAGTTCAATTCCCAGCAACCACATGGTGACTCACAACCATCTGAAATGGGATCTGATGCCCTCTTCTGGTGTCTGTGAGGACAGTGACAGTGTACTTATATACATAAAGTAAATAAATAAATCCTTAAAAGAGAAAGAACCATGTACTTTCATTCCAGTACCATGTACTTGATTAAAACAACTTTATTTTAAAAACACAGAGATAAATGTACAGATTTTTAAAAAGCATTTTTCATAAAACTGTATAAATATATTCTGTCAGTCCTTGATTTTTTTTTAAAGGTTTCATAGTATGCATTGAAATCTTTCTAGTTACGATAAGCATGAATTACGTGTAAAACAAAACATACCATGGAAATAGTGAAGGTTTTCTTGGATGCAAAGATTAAACATACTGATTTTTAAATACAGAGATTTGCCACAAGGCTATCTTCTTAGCTCTTGAATTATTAATGATTTAAAATCTAGATGTACCCCACTCTGAGAGGGTGTTATACACTTACTGTTTTTTTTTTTTTTTTTTTCTAAGACGGACTGAGGCTTCCACTTTTTGGCCTTTTCTTTTTTTCCTTTCTTTTTAGCTTCATATGGTCTGTGAGTTGTTTCTTGGGTACCCAGTGATTTCTGGGGTTAGTATCCAATTATCAGTGACTGCATATTATGTCTGTTCTTTTGTGACTGGGTTACCTCACTCAGGATGATATTCTCTAGATCCATCCATTTGCCTAGGAATTTCATAAAGTCATTGTTTCTAATAGCTGAGTAGTACTCCATTGTGTAAATATACCACAATTTTTGTACCCATTCATCTACTGAAGGACATCTGGGCTCTTTCCAGTTTCTGGCTATTATAAATAGGGCTTCTATGAACATTGTGGTGCATGTGTCCTTATTATATGTTCGAGCATCTTTGGAGTATATGCCCATAAGTGGAATAACTGGGTCTTCAGGTAGTACTATGTCCAATTTTCTGAGGAACCACCAGACTGATGTCCAGAGTGGTTGTTGGTACAACAGCCCCAACAGTGAAGAAGTGTCCCTCTTTCTCCACATCCTCGCCAGTATCTGCTGTCATCTGAGGTTTTGATCTTAGCCATTCTGATTGGTGTGAGGTGGGATCTCAGGAATGTTTTGATTTGCATTTCCCCATGACTAAGGACATCAAGTACACTGAAACTAATAGAACAGAAAGTAGGGAAGAGTGTACACCACATAGGCACGGGGGGAAACTTCCTGAACAGAAAACTAATAGTTTATGTTCTGAGATCAAGAATTGACAAATCGGACCTCAGGAAATTGCAAAGCTTCTGTAAGGCAAAGGGCACTGTCAAAAGGACAAACCTGGAACCAATATATTGGGAAAAAATCTTTACCAATACTACACCTGATAGAGGGCTAGTATCCAATATATACAAAAACACTCAAGAAGTTAAACTCTAGAGATTCAAATAATTTTATTAAAAATGGGGTACAGAACTAAACAAAGAATTCTCAACTGAGGAGTACCAAATGGCTGAGAAGCACCTAAAGAAATGCTCAACATCCCTAGTCATCAGGGAAATGCAAATCAAAACCACCTTAAGAAGCTTCAACATCTAGCAAGCACAAATGTTCCACCATGTTCATAGCAGCCCTATTTATAATAGCCAGAAGCTGGAGAGAACCCAGATGTCCTTCAACAAAGGAATGCTTACAGAAATTGTGGTACATTTACACAATGGAGTACCACTCAGCTATTAAAAACAATGAGTTCATGAAATTCCTAGGGAAATGAATGGAACTAGAAACTATCATCCTGAGTGAGGTAACCCCGTCACAAAAGAACACTCAGGGTATGTACTCACTTATAAGTGGATACTAGCCCAAAAAGCATGAATACCCAAGAAACAACTCACACAATTTATGAAGCTCAAAGAGAAAAAACGCCAGTAGGTGGATGCCTCAGTCCTTCTTAGAAGGGAGAACAAAACGCTCAAGGGAGGAAATAAAAGGACAAACAGAGGAGCAGGGATTGGAGCAAAGATCATCCAGAGTCTGCCTCACCTGAGGATCCACCCCATATGCAGCTATTAAACCCATGTAGTATTGCTGATGCCCAGTAGCCTTCTTAGCAGCTCTGCCAGAACCATACTGATACAGAGGAGGATGCTTGCAGCTAACCTTCAGACTGAACACGAGGACCCCAGTAAAGGAACTACAGAAAGGACTGAAAGAGCTGAAAGGGTCTACAACCCCATGGGAAGAACATTATCAACTAACCAAACTCTCCACAGCTCCCAAGGACTAAATCGCCAACCAGTGAGCACACATGGAGAGACCCATGGCCCCAGGTGCATATGTAGTGGAGGACAGCATTCTCTGGCATCAGTGGGAAGAGAGGCTTTGTTCAGAAAAGGCTCATTTTCCCAGTGTAGGGGAATGCCAAGGCACTGAGATGGGAGAGGGTGGTTGGGGCAGGGAGCACCTTCATGGAGACAATGGGAGGGGGAGGGGGAACAGCACTGGGGGAGGGGAACAACATCTAAAATGTAAATGCAGAGAATATCCAATAAAAAAGCGTTTACATGCCATACTAGAGTACAGAACTACTCTCCAGTAGAGGGTTGATTCTTAAAATTGAGGTTTACAAAATATGGAATCCACAAAAGGTTTTATATATATCCTTTGGGTTTTTGCTTGCTTACTTATATTTGGGAGCTTTATTGTTGAACCTATGAATTTTAGGAAATGATATAAGGGATCATTTACAGAACCCTATCAGTGGCTACACAACTGAGGAAAATTTCTGGCCTTTACCCAGCAACCATTAACTGCTTAAAGATCCTTAGGAGAAAGGGTAGCGATTCTGTGGAAGAATGGTGACAGGGCCAAAATGTGTGCAGGTCTTTAGTAATCACAGCTATTCAGGGGTACAATGGCCAGACCATGAGCAGAAGCCTCCGTTCTACCAGGCTAACTCAAAACCTAGCCTTCTTTCTGCATCTTCTTCAGCCATGTTTGCTGAGCCTTGAACGGGTAGATGTCAATGGTTACTTATTCTAAGCACTTTGGCCAAATATTAGTCAGGAAGAATATCTTAAAATTCCTACTTACATTTATTTTTTATTATTTACTCTTCTCTTAACTATTGCATTCCAAAAGCAGTTTCCGCTTCCTTCAATCCTCCTGGTTTGTCCTCCATTTCTTCGCTCCCCCAGATCCATTCCTCCTCTGTTTCTCGACAGAAAAGAGCTGCCTCCCAGGTACATCAGCCAAACATGCCATAACAAGTTACAGTAAGACTAAGCTCGTCCCCTCAGATTAAGGCTGGACAAGGTGACCCATTAGAACCCATTAGAAGAGAAAAGGTCCCAACAACAGGTGACAGTCACCAAACTCTTACCCTCAGGAGCCCCACAAGAACTTAAAAACAATTGGTTTTGAGATTTAATTTAATTAAACTGGGAGATGATTATAAACCCATACCAAACCCCCTGACAATAGTGTAGCTATTTTGGGGAGTGGGTATTTGGTTGTTTTATTGTTGTTGTTGTTGTTGTTGTTGTTGTTGTTGTTGTTGTTGTTGTTGTCATCATCTTGGATATTTACATTTTAGTTGTTATCCCCTTTCTGCCAATACCATCTCCTCTCCCCCTTCCATTGCCTTCATGAAGGTGCTCTCTCTCCCAACTTCCCTCTTAGGGAGTTGGGGTGGGGTGGGTGTTTGTAATCAAGCTGTTTGTGTGGATGGCTGACTGGTCAGCTTGGAATCTTAGTAAGATAGAACCCACACCTACCACATTCTTCTCTTTTACCCAAATGGGTCTTTTCTTTTTAAAAGAAAACCTCGGTTCTCAGGCCTAGGGAAATCCTTGAGTTGGGAGAGGATGTTTAATCAAGATCTGTTCTTGCTGGTGAGGTAATGTTTCACCCAATTGGTTAACAATTTCTTCTGAGGAAATGTTTCAACTACTTGTTAAGGGTTTCTTCTGTGTCTGCTTATAAAGAACTGTTTTGTATTGTCCTGTAATCCTTTCAAACCTCACAACTTTGCAAAGTAATAAACCTCCCCCAAAAAGATTTAATTTAATGTCTCTCTTCCCTTTCCTCCCTGCAAATAATCCCGTACACCCTTCTCCACTCTCCCTCACAATCATGACCTCTTTTTTATGGTTATTGTGGGTATATATGTATCTTATATACGTATATATTCCTAAATATAGGAATATGGGAGCCCATAGAATGGTACTTGTACATTTGTGTTTAGGGATGTGCATTTGGCACTGGACAAGCAATTGGTGTGCTCTTCCCTAGGGAGAACCAGCTCTCTCGTCCTCCGCTTTCCTCAGTTGTCTATGGCTCCTTGTGTAGGGATGAGGCCTGTGCCCTGCCCCCACCCAGTTTTGCGCATGCCTATTGCCGTCATCCGTGTTCAGCTCTCAGTTGACTAGTCACGATGGTGAAACTCTACAGGATCGCTCTGATGCTACTCAGAGACACCATCTCACAGAAAAGTTCCCGATCCTCTGGCTTTCAGAATCTTCATGCCAAGGTCTCAGACTGTAGTTACAAAGAGCAGTTTCCATTTTTTAATTATGTGTTTTAGTGCAAATAATAGCGTGGGTTGTTAACTTATTCCAGATGTTGGGTAGAGTGAATAACCAATGTAAAGGTATAAAACCTTTTGGGTTTTATTTCCAAGGTTTTTGTGCCTTTGTTCTGAATAAAGTCTGTTGATGGAATTCTTATAATGTACTGTATCTTACTGTATCATTACAAATGTTTGTAAATTATATCAAGAAAGACTATTTAGAATAGTTGTTAAATTGCTCATTTAAAAAAAATGAGTTATATGCTTGGATATTATAGGAAACATGTCAAAATTGCAGGCCTCTTCTATAATAATATTAAAAATATTATAAATACCTTATTAGTTCCCTTGGGTAAAAAGAAATATTTTAATAACTCAGAAAAGAATAACATTTAGGGGCATAAACACCTATAGGCAAACCATATACAATATGAGTTCTGAGAAATTTTCACATTGAAAACATTTTTAATGTTAAAACAAAATGGCAAAGGTATTGTCATGATCCAAATAAGAAATGTACCTCCTTGGTTCACATGTTAGTACACTTAGTCCCCAGGTGTTGGCTATTTGGGAAGCTTGTGGACCCTTGGGTGGTTGTTTCTCAATGGGAGGAGTGGGTTTCAGAAGGTGAGATTTGAGGGTTACCCCTTCCCCTCCTCTCTATGCTACTTAAGGGTAGATACAGGTCACCAGAGGCTTCAGAATTCTATAACTGTGCTTCTGCCCTCATGACCTACATCCCTTCTCACAGTCTGTCCCTCACAACAATTGTTTCTTCTTAGGCATTTGAGTGTAGCTACATGAAAAACAACTAAGGTACTGTTTATATACTGATTAGAAGTATATATTCAACACACTTTCACTCAAAAGTAGAAATTTCTATTACTAATAGATATATAAAGAGTTTCAGACAGCCGTGGTTCTCAATACTATGAATGTACAAATGAGACAGATAAAAAAGATAAGAACCCCCAAACCCCTATCATAAACTATACAATCTGGAAGACAAACAGAATTTCATCTTCAGTCCAAAAACATGTGCATACATACTATCAGAGACATAGCTCAGCAGGTAAAGAAATTTGCCATCAAGTCTACTGACCTGATTTAATGTCCAGGGCCCATATAGTAGACAAAACCAATTTCAGCAAGCTGTCCTCCGATTTTCACATGTATGCTCCCCTCACACACACACACACACACACACACACACACACACACACACACAAATAAAATGTAGTAATTTTTCCTAAATAGAACCGTCTGCTAAATCTACAATTGCCCCTAAATAATGGATCAAGCCCACTGACATCAAAACAGGAAATGACAGTATCTTTGTCTCCTAATGACAATACACACAAATGCCCTGGGCAGGTATGTTCGTGTCAATCATTTTATTAATGGTGCCCAAGGGTGATGATATGTTTTTTCCTTCACTCCATTTCTTACCTTCAGAGAGCATTTGCTCAGCATTTTGGAAAGGACAGAGGAAAAGGAGGGACGGGTGAAGTATAGAAAAAGAAGATCGTGCAGAATCACCCACACTCTCCCATGATCCTCTCAGCAGAGATAAGGCAGCAAGTTTAAAATACTTGGGACTCCATGTTCCAAACTCCCCACCTTCCAAACACTCCCATCAGACCCATGTGCCATTGCCAGACTTCTTTCCTTTCATGGCTACCAGATTCCCTTCCAGTGGATCCATTCGGGATGGATCGCTGCTCTGACAGTCATTGCTATCTTCCAATGGGAAACACAGCTTTGGTTAGACTCTATCTGTGGGTGCTGCAATGATGTTTGCTTTCCCCCATATTTATGTAAATACATTACATGGAATATTGGGAAGGCAAAGGAAAGTATTGGTAAGAATCCTACCCTATGGCAACTAGAGAAGTTTTCTTCAGAATTCCCAAGTCCCAAAGGCCATGGTCTCAGTTTCCCCCCAGAGTTACTCTTTGTAGACAAGGATTGTTGATAGCACTTTATCTTCCCCTATACGTAGTGGGAGCCAGACTCTTTACCTCTCTTCCTGCAAAGTCTTTAAATCCCCACTATGTGTCCTTTTTCTATGCCACACTTGGCTACCGCAAACAGGAAAGAGAATCTAAAAGGAAAATCAGAATTTAAAAAAAAAAAAAAACCTAAACACTTGGTTGCCATTCATTTGACTCCTTTGTATTCGGGGCACTAAAGAAACACCCCACCACCTCACAGTACCCATTAGAACTCTCCAGTTTGATTAAAATCTTTTCTTTTTCATTAAAATAGAAAGCTTCTGAAAAGCTACAGTTACACATTTTTTGCAACCCACAATTTATGACTGCAACCTTCAAAAGCTTTTAAAAATAGTATCGGCTCTATTATTCCATATTATGGTAATTGTGGTAAAGATTTAAGAGCCACTTTAAGACTTTTTAGCTCAACAGTATATTACTGTTCCAATTCCTTGCTTGGGCATTTGGGGAACAAGCCTTATTTAAAAGCTTCACCCTCTGCTCTCTGATATACAGCTTCCCTCTTAACTACAGTAGCCAGACCTCTCCGCACAATTAGAGAAGCAAGGTCTCCAATTAAAGCTCAGAAAAACAGAGGGGAGAGCACATCTTTCCAGAAGCCCATTCCATTTCCATGCACCTGACAATAATCAAGATTTCTCTCATGCACCAGGTACCTTTGACCCCTCTGTTATGCCCCACACTCCCTTGTTAACCCCCCACCCCTACTTTTTCCCCATAGGAAATCAGTGCACATAATCACAAGATTAAATAACTCCAATGCCACCGCTTAAACGTTCGAGGTCATTAATACAGCAAACGCCCAAGGGGCCACGGGGATTTATGTACTATTGAAATTAAACTGACCTCACCCTATCTTCGACATAGATCTGTTCTCTCTAGTTAACTTGTGTTTTTCCCATGTTGCCCATTCTAGGATGGATGCAATTCAAATAAAAAAGACAGTAATAGAATTTCCACTACTGTGAGCACACACAAACCCCCAATCTAATAGTTGACCTGGCTCACACACACACACACACACACACACACACACACACACACACACACAAACCATCATCACACCATATTGTTAAGGCATTTTTCCTGGGCATACACCATATGGAAAAGTCCCACATTCACTGCTTTTTCCTTTTCTCCCAGTAGGAGTTCAGCAGTATCTGGATATCCCTAACCGTCCAGACTCTGAAAAAAAATCACGAGAGCTTCTCAGCCTCTCTTCCCGGCTAGAGCTCCCCTGCTGCAGAGCCCCCATCTTTTCTTGTGTCAACATCCATCAGCTGGGGACCTCTTTCCAGGCACATCCTTACTGCTAGCATTTCCCCCTACTCTCAGTTTTCCTCCAGCACAAAGGATTGCTCCGCTCCCTCCGCTCCCGCGGTAAATAAATCTGAAGTGTCTCTGCTTTGCTTTGCTTTGTTCTGAATTTCCATGTACGTTTCAGAATAGTAAACACACAGAGATGCCTGCCCACTGGTATTTTATGATTTTAATTTGCTCAAAAGCTCTGGATTTCATTATATTTTCCCATTTGGTGTATGGGATTTTTACAGTTAACAGATGTTCACTTAATAGAGACTCCTAGTGAGCAAATCAGATTTTTCCCCCTGGTATTCCTGTAACTTTCAGTCCTGCAGTAGCTGTTGCTGGTGCCTGCCAAGATAGCTGGCAGCCAAGCTGAAATCGGAAAGCGCAGTCTCGCTTTGCAAACATATATTCGCCTTCCTTCAGACCCACTATTCCTGCTTAACTCCTTCCTCATTAGCGACATGTGAGAATACCCGCAGGTGGGAGAAATACCGACTTCAGAAGCCAGGCGGATTTCACCCGCAGATGAGAAGACATTCCGCACCCCATAAATACATTCTTAGCCTCCGGCCACAGCAAATGCCAAAATTTTTAATGCATCAAGAAAAAAAAAAAAAAAGAAAGAAAAAAACTAAAAGAAGTTTTTCCCCCCAAACAACTGTGCTAGACCAACTTCCAAGTATTGAGTTGTTTGGACTGTTTTATTCAAACACATCTCAGGACATTAAACCAACTCCTAACTAATCTGAGTCCATGTGACAACAATTCTAACTTCTTACAGGGGTCTCTGTTGCTCTTGAAGTTGTTTAGGTTTGGTGTTTTTGTTTTGTCTGCAAAGACTGGGTAGTAGGAGTCTCAGTAGAGAGCCCAAGCTGGTATTGAACTCACGACACTTCTGCCTCCATGGTCCCCAAAGAGAAATTACTGGATTGCAGACATGTCACCATCCCCGGCTTCCCTATCTAAATAGGAACGGGTCTGTGAGTATCTGTGGTGGCTTCGTTTCATCTTTTCTGATTTACAAACACCACTTATAAGTTTTACTAGTCAGCACATGCCGAGTACAGTGGCATCTCTTGAAAGCCATTGGATGGAATTATAGGAAATTGGGGAAGGTTCAAGGACAAGTGTTTAAGATAAAATGGAAATCCCAGCCCAGGCTGCTGCAAGCCTAGAAACCCTCCCGCTCTTCCAGTGTGTGTGTGTGTGTGTGTGTGTGTGTGTGTGTGTGTGTGTGTGTGTGTGTGACTTCACATGCATTCCTAAAAATGGAAAGTGTGGCTTTGTATTTTCCAGAAAAACATGCTACCATGGAACTCCACTCCTCAGATTTTTTTTTCTCCCCTTTAGTCAAGTAGCCAAAGGAATGGGATCATCCTGGCACCCTCGGGCTCCTGACGGTATTCTTAAACTGGTCTGTGACTACTAAAACGTTACAAAGAAAAAGAAAAGGAAGAAAGGGAAGAAAGGCTAGGGAGAACATGCTGAAGTCATCAAATCATTTCTCTGCTTGTTGGAGACTTCTAAACAAACATATGAAGGAAATTTGGTCCTGTCTAGCTCCTAAAAGAAGGTATCAGCCTTTCTAATATGCCCTTTTAAATAACTTATTCTAGACCCTTTGTACCCTAACATAGGCTGGCTGTGCCCTCGTGTTACTGTCCCTCGGGAATCAGATGAATGCCCCCTCCTTTATGAGCTTCTCCCCTACCACTCAACTAATTCCAACGTATCTTCTTATATCTGAGAAATTGTTTCCAGATGTTTCGTTTAATTATTGGATGAGCTGCAGCTCACAGCATTTGAAGTGTCACCTAACATCTGGTAGGCTGAACAAAGCAGGTCATCTGAGAAGGGAACCTGCATGTGTTGTTGTCCATTGTTGAGGAGCAGCTTTGAATGGGAAATTATACCACAGAGTAAGGGCTGCCAGCACCCACTTAGCCGTTCAGAAAACCCAGGGGGAGATGCTGGCTTAGTTAGAGTTCTCGCTGCTGTGTATAGAGACCATGACCAAAACAACTCGTACAAGGAGATTTATTTGTTGCCAGTTTAAGGGTTCAGAGGGTCAGTCCATTATCATCACGGTGGGAAGTACAGCAGCATCCAGGCAGGTATGGTGCTGGAGGAGCTGAGAGTTCTACATCTTATTCCGAAGGCAAACAAGGGAAGACTAGCATCCTCAAGCAGCTAGGATGAAGATCTCTCAAAGTCCACCCCTACAGTGACCCTTCCTCCAAAGAGGCCACACCTAAGAGTGCCGCTCTCTGGGACAAGGATATTCAAACCGTCACACTAGCCAAAGGTAGACACGTAATGTATTCTGATCCCAACGCTGTGTAACAGGTCCATCTCTCCAAGTTCCCCTACCATTCTATCTTCAGCTCCACACATGAATACTTGGTAGGCACTTAATGTGTGACCACTGGAGCAGAAATGGTGCTGAATGAACAGCCTCAGTCTCTTCACGTGGGAGGCGCCCCTGGGTGAGTCGCCAGAGCATGTGGATTTAAAGTTCAGGATAGTCTCTTTTTTTTCCACACAAATTGAAAGAGGAGATGTATCATAGGCTCGCCCATCAGGACCTTTCATGGAGTCAATGGTCATACAGGTTCTCATCTTAAATAACACGCGATCCTGAGCGATGGCTGAACAGAAACCATTGCTTTATCATTCACACACGCTGCTGCCCCATGGGAAGTGAATTTACATCTCTGAAATAGCTTTTCCTATGGAGAAAGTGGAAAGAGAAACAGAACCCATCCTACCGGCTTGTTAGCGGGACTGAATTAGATCAGTTGTTAAAGGAGATGGCACATTACCTAACACAGTTCAAATATTTAATAAATATAAGGAAAGGTACTGAGAGATGTTTACAAAAGCTTTCCCATTGTCTGTGCCATAACTTTTTACAGCTCGGTGGTGATTAAGTGCTAAGTTGGCAATCACAAGCCAGTACCACCGCCAACAGACCTTGGGTACGTACTAATACTGTGGGGGCATCTAGATATTTTAGCTTGTAATTGGCAACAAGTTAGGAACCCAAGAATCATAAAGAATTCCATTTAGCTGTATCCAGCTGATCAATATTCACTCAGCATGCTTCAGCTCCTAATGTCTCAGGGGAAGAAAATAAATTGTCAGTCAGCCACACAATTTTGTTGTGATGGTGGTGGTATTTTATATATTTGAGGGGAGGGCTAAATTATTCTCCTCCTTAAAAAGAAATGTGATAAATGTTTATTTCTTCATAATACGTTCCAACAGATTTGTGACCCTTGCCGTGAACTGAATTTAAATTGGGGGTAGGTAGAGGTGCCCTGACATCACTGAGTCAGGACCACAGAGCAGCTCTGGGCTGGTGTCTTTCTTGCTTTCAGAGAGGAAGCCGGCCTCCCACAGGACAAGAGCACTAATTGAATTTAAGAGTCATAATGAAGGAGAAGCACGCACAAGCACAGCCCTCTATGTTTGCGATGACGATGAAGGCCTGACAGGAGAAGTGGGGTACAGGCTGGCAGCTACATAGCCCAGCCAGAAAACACAAGATGTGGCGTTGTGCTGTTAAGTGATGTCTGTACAAGGAAACAGGTGAAGCTAGGAGACAATAAAATTCAGATTGTGTTCTGGCTTCAGAAGGCTTTGTGTGACCAGAATACTCTGATGGAGGGCTGGAGAGATGGTGCAGGGAGTAAGGCGTGAGTCTTGCTAGGATGAGGAGCTGAGTTCAGATTCACTTCAACACTGAGCAGAGATGTCTGCTCACATGTAATCCCTGGGGCTCAGAAAAGTTGAAACGGAGCATCCACAGATCAAAATGAGCTCTGACTTCAAGACAGGGAGATTCTGTAACTGTAAATACAAAGGGGGATGACTGACAAGGATGTCCAACAAAAAACCTGCAGCCTGCACAAAGGTGAGCACACACCTGACACACACGTAAGCACGGATGCACAAATGCACACCAGGCATACACATACTTGTTTGAAAAACACAATAGCATATGCACAATGTGGTTTTCTTGCTGATTCTATTGAACAGCAGTCTCACCACTGAGGAGACTGGCAGATGTACTGTCAGGGAAGTAAACATGCTTGGACATGACTATCCGTATGGGAGTCAGTGTAGGTAGCGGCCAGGAAACTAGAAAGGGCCCTGAAATGGGAAGAAACGATGGTTTAATTGAGAGGTGGAGAAGGCACTAGAACTCATATGGTAAGAAAGTTGGAGAAGGAAGGAGAGAACAGAGGGGTTGGAAGAACAGGAAAATGGGTATGATGAATGGGAAATAGGAGGAGAAGCAACACAAACTACATACACATAAAAAGGCCATACTATGAAAAAACTATATTGTATGCTAATTTACACACCTAGGTACTCAAGAGATGGCCAAACAGTTAATAGTGGATATTGGCCTAGCAGAGGAACAGAATTTAGCACCCACATCAAGTACTTCACAATGGCCTATAACTCTAACTAAATTTGATACCTCAGGCCTCCTTGGACACATACACTCACATGAACACACCCCCACACAGACACATACAGAGACACGTGATTAAAAATGATAATCTAAAATTATTAATGAGTAAAAAAGCAAAATGAAAATCCTGCCTCGCGGTGATCTTCCAGGCATCCATGAAGCAAATTGTTTATATTCAGGTTGATTGTGAACGTTGAAACAATCATAAACTCTCCCCATTCCCTGTTATAGACTATTCTAGAAGAGGATTTAAGCCATATTTTTTAATGTCACTAGCTGTGTCAGTAAGATTTCCATTATATAGCTACTGTTTTTGCACAACATTTTACATGCTGTGGTTGAATGTTTTTATTGGATATTTTATTTCTTTACATTTCAAATGTCATCCCCTTTCCCAGCTCCCCCATCCCCCATCCTCTCTCCCCACTGCTTCTATGAGAATGTTCCCCCTCCTACCCACCCACCCATTCCCACATCAATATCCTGGCATTCCCCTACACTGGGGAAACAAGCCTTCACAGGACCAAGGGCTTCTCCTCCTATGGATGTCATACAATGACATCTTCTGCTGCATACACAGCAGGGTACCTCCATGTGTACTCTTTTGTTGGTGGTTGAGTACCTGGAAGCTATGGGGGTTCTGGTTGATTGATATTGTTCTTCCCAAGGAGTTGCAAACTCCTTCAGCTCCTTCAGTCTTTTCTCTAACTCCTCCACTGGTGTCCCCATGCTCAGTCTGATGGTTAGCTGCAAGCATCCTCATCTGTATCAGTAAATCTCTGACAGAGCCTCACAGGAGACATACATATCAGGCTCCTGTTAGTAAGCATTTCTTCGCATAAACAGTAGTGTCTGGGTTTGGCGGCTGCACATGGGATGGATCCCCAGGTGGAGCAGTCTCTAGATGGCCTTTCCTTCAGTCTCCGCTCCAATCTTTGTCCCTGTATTTCCTTTAGACAGAAGCAATTCTGTGTTAAAATTTTAAAATGCAAGGGTGTCCCCATTCCCAAACCATATCCAGTCTGTTAGTCTATGTCTTTTTATTGGGGAGTTGAGTCCATTACTGTTAAGAGACATTAATAGTGATTGTTGCTTCCTGTTATTTTTGTTGTTAGAGATAGAATTATGTTTGTGTAGCTATCTTGGGTTTGTTGAAAAAATACTTTTTTGCTTTTGCTAGGGTGCAGTTTTCCTTCTTGTGTTGGAGATTCCCATCTATTATCCTTTGTAGGGCTGTATTTGTGGAAAGATATTGTATAAATTTGTTTTTGACATGGAATATCTTGGTTTCTCTGTGTGGTTATTGAGAGTTTTGCTGGGTATAATAGCCTGGGCTAGCAATTGTGTTCTCTAAGGGTCTATATAACATCTGTCCAGGATCTTCTAGTTTCCATTGTCTCTGTTGAGAAGTCTGATGTAATTCTGATAGATCTGCCTTTATATGTTACTTGACCTTTTCCCCCATTGTTTTTCATATTCTTTCTTTGCTTTGTGCATTTGTTCTTTTGACTATTATGTGACATGAGGAACTTCTTTTCTAGTCCAATCTATTTGGAGTTCTGTAGGCTTTTTATATGTTTATAGGCATCTCTTTCTTTAGGTTAAGGAAGTTTGCTTCTATAATTTTGTTGAATATATTTACTGGCCCTTTAAGTTGTGAATCTTCACTCTCTTCTATACCTATTATCCTTAAGTTTGGGCTTCTCGTTGCATCCTAGATTTCCTAGATGTTTTGGGTTAGAAGCTTTTGGCATTTTTCATTTTCTTTGACTGTTGTATCAATGTTTCCTATGGTATCTTCTGCACCCGAGACTCTCTCTTCTATGTCTTGTATTCTGTTGGTGATGCTTGAATCTATGACTCCTGATTTCTTTCCTATGTTTTCTATCTCCAGGTTGTGTCCCTTTGTGGTTTCTTTATTGTTTCTTTTTCCATTTTTAGATCCTAGATGGTTTTGTTGAATTCCCTCACCTGTTTGGTTGCATTTTCCTGTAATTCTTTAAGGGATTTTTGTGTGTGTCCTTTAAGTGTTCTACTTGTTTACCTGCGTTCTCCTCTATTTCTTTAAGGGAGTTATTTATGTCCTTCTTAAAAATCCTCTATCATCATTATAAGATATAGTTTTAAATCTAAATCTTGCTTTTTTGGTGTGTTAGGGTATCCAGGTCTTGTTGTGGTGAGAGAACTGGGTTCTGATGATACCAAGTAGCCTTGGTGTCTGTTGCTTAGGTGCCTGTGCTTGCCTTTCAACATCTGGTTATCTCTGGTGTTACCTGGTCTTGATTTTTCTGACTGGAACTTGTCTCTCCTGTAGGCCTGTGAGCTTGTGATCTTAGGAGTGAGAGCACTCCTGGGAGTCCAGCTCTCTCCAAGTGGGATTTGGGTCTGGAGGACTATGTGACATCCTTAGCTGCAAGGCACAGATGAAAACCAGAAGGATCCTGTCCCTTGCTGCTCCATGGCTCTTGTGCCCTGTGCAGTTCTGGTGGGCCCCTCTTTGAACAGTTATTGGAGCAAAAGTGGTTGTCCCTCCTGTGGGCTAAGGAATGAGACCACTCCTGGAAGACCAGCTCTCTCTAGGCAGGATTTGGGTACAGAGGGCTGTGGTATAGCCTTAGTTCTAGATGCAAATGGAGAATGTAAGCTGTGGTTGAATTCTTACTGAGCCAAGTCAACTTCTGGACTTTTATTATTCCTGGACTGTGAATCAATGACAAGTGAGCCCTTGGTGGCCCACAATTCAGATCAGGGATGTGCTATGATTTGCATATTTTGCAGTGTGTTCTCCAAATGTCCAAATGTTAGAAACGTGGTCCTCTGTTTCCACAATGATGAGAAACCTTTCAGAAGTAGGGCCCCCATTTCACAAAGCAATTTCTTTCCACACATATGTCCCCACCATGATGTGCCACAGCAAAGAGGACACTCATCAAAGATAGCCAATGCCTCCTAACCATGTTCTTTTTCTCATCAAGTTAGGCTGCCTTGGGTAATTCATTTCAGTAGCAAGGAAACAATAGAGTCTGTAACTTTGGTATCTCCAGAGATAAAAACTAATGAAGATAGATGGATAGATGATAGATAGATAGATAGATAGATAGATAGATAGATAGATAGATAGATGATAGATAGATAGATGATAGATGGATAGATAGATGATAGATAGATAGATAGATAGATAGATAGATAGATAGATAGATAGATGATAGATAGGTAGATAGATAGATAGATAGATAGATAGATGATAGATGGATGGATAAATGGATAGATGGATAGATAGATGATAGATAGATAGATGATAGATAGATAGATAGATAGATAGATGATAGATAGATAGATACATACATACATACATACATACATACATACATAGACAGACAGATAGATAGAAGATAGATGACAGATAGATAAATGATAGATAGACAGACAGATAGATGATAGATTGATAAATAGAGAGATAGATAGATAGATAGATAGATAGATAGATGATAGATAGATTGATAGATAGATGATAGATAGATAGATAGATAGATAGATGATAGATAGATAGATAGATAGGTGATAGATAGATAGATAGATAGATAGATAGATAGATAGATAGATAGATAGATAGATAGATAGAACCAGCAATATTGAGAGTATTGGGACTGATGATGAAAACTACATCGACCCAAATCCTGTCACAGAGAAGCTACACAACTCCAGAAAACCACCTTTCCTGGGAAAGAAAAATCTATTCCACAGGCTTTCTCTGGTTGCCAACAAATGGCAGTGTTTATTTTTCATTTCTCTCTTCTCTTTTATTTTTTAAGATTTGCCTTTAAAATTTTTATATGTATGTGTGAGTGAATTTATGAGCAACAGGTGAGTACATATGACCAGGGAGGCCAGAGGGCATCGGAGGTCCTACAACTTGTTATCTCATATGAGTGCTGGGACCTGATCACAGACCTCCTGAAAAAATAATAAGTGCTCTCAACCACTGAGCAGTCTCAACAGCCAATCATACACACACACACACACACACACAGAGAGAGAGAGAGAGAGAGAGAGAGAGAGACATACACACACACATACACACACACATACACACACATACACACATACACACACACATACACACACACACACCACACACACACACACATCAATTGGCAATAAGTCGAATAAACATAAAATAAATATACCATGCGCCAGCATTGGCAGCTAGCATTTGAAGTTCTTAGCCCAAAAATTCACAAAACACTACTTTACCTTGGACATATGGTGCTTACAGGAACCAACTAAGCTAGGTGAACACACAGTGGTCCAACACAGCATCATACTGTTCCTCACTTGTGTGGCAGTCCATGGTGGGGCAGCAGGGATGAAACAGGAGAGAAGAGGCTAGGGAATCAAAAGGAGGACCTGCTCTGCGGAATCATCCAGAGAACCAGGCAACTCTGCCATAATTTCTCCAACACCATCTACAAGCTCTCACTTCTGTTCCCTTTACACAGATCAGAGTGGTAAAGAGAGGTGGCACTTACGAGGCCCTGTGGTCTTCTGATGTCTGTGTGGGTAGACATGCACAGTTTCTGCTTTTACGGGAAAAATAAAGAATCTAGCTTGGGGCATCCTGGACATCAAAAAACATGTGACTTGGAGGTGGATCCAATCCTTCCTAATGGAAAGGTAAAATTTTGCCCATGGTCACACAACTCATTTGATGCAGATGTAGAGTTAGAAAATGTTTACGTTTTATACATGATGCATCTTGTATACTTTCAAACTAGAAGACAGAAACCTTTTTCCACTTGAGGCTAAAAGTTATATTGTAAGATGTTTCCTTTTCCAAGATTCCAAGCTCAGTGGTTAAGAACACCAGTTCCCCTTGCAGAGGACCTTGGTTAGACTTCCGCTGCTTACATGGTGCCTCACAACAATTTATATCTAAAGTTCCAAATCTGACATCCTCTTCTAGTCTCTACAGGCACCAGACACATGAGTGACTCACAAATGTACATTCAGGAAAAGCTCTTATAAGCATAAAGTGATTGCTGATGATGATGAAGATGAGGAGGATGATAAAATAATTTTAAAGCAGGTTCCGAAATATATTGCAAAAACCGGGAGGCACAGGAAATGAAGCAGGGATCTGTCACTCACTGCACCTCTCTGTGCCCCTTTCTCTCCTCTGACAATAGGACAAATATTTTCTTCGAAGAATAACCCATTCCACAATCTGAATAATGCTCATCCCTGAATCCTCTCTCAGCAACCAGATCAGGCTTCTCAGAACCACACTCCCATGGTATGGGATGTGTCACACTTTCTAAGAAGGCAGACAGGCTTTGCAGAGCCCTGGCCTGTGAAATTTCCTGATTCACAATCAAGATATGTTGAAGTCCTGGGGACCCTAAGGGACAGCAGGTAGCTTCCTAGTCTCCCAGGATATCAGGCTCCTCTACTGTAGCTACAGCCCCCACACCCCCCTGTAGAGAGGTTTGAGTCTGGTATGCCACACCCCAAGTCCCTCCTCTAGGTGAGATCATGATGTAGGCTCAAGACAAAACAATCATGCCCCGAGTCCCTTCTCCGAACAATAGAATATGACCACATGTCACGTAGAAGCACGGCCACATCCCCAAATGTGTAGATGAACTATTCCCAAGTTCTCAGGCCAAGCCAATAGGAAGTACCAATTATGAGACCCTGAACCATCCCAAAACTGTATATAAGAAGCCTATTCAGAAGGATTAAAGGTGTGCAGGAATTATTCCGTCATCTGAGAGCTTCTGTCATAAGAGCTGTAATACCTCTGCTTGGGGAAGAGATCTACTCTCCCGAAATCACCACCAGAGGCTCCCCTGCTCCACCCTCCTGCCCCCTCCCTCTCCACCAGAGTCTCCAGATGGCAGAGATGGAGGTGGGGCAGCGCCAGCAGCAGAGGTGGTGGAACTGGTTCACATCTCCCCCTCAAGTCCTCTCCCCTTCACCAGAACCCAGACCAGAAATCTTTGAGTGAGGTCTCTGGAACACAGGTCCACATGCTTTCATGACAAATTTCTCATTTCCTGGAAGACAGTTGCTCACAGATAAGACAGGCAACGATTTAAACAATACTCTTCCTTAGGGAGGATTTCTCTTGGTCTGAATACAAGGAATCTGACATGGAGGCCAATGCTGGCCTGAACAGCACCACAGAAAAATTGATGGTCATGGCTCTCCTTATACTGACTTAGGGAAGTGTACCAGCTTCACAGGCAGATACGATGCCCTGGGCTAAAGCGTGAGCAAGTGTGGTGAGTGCTTAAATACAGGCCTGACAGCCAGACACATAGCCAATATCTCCAAACACCCGTGACAGAGTCATTGACAAGTGCTGTGTCCTTCCGACACCTCCCCCCTCTGTCGCAGCTCTGCCTATATCTTCTCCGTGCTACAAACAGGTGCATAATATTGTTACTGCTCTGTGGTGATTAATCAGGATCACCAGCTTTGATTATAGATCTAGAATCGGCTAGGAGACTCATCTCTAGGTAGATCTGTTAGCACTGTTTCCAGGAAGAATTAACTAAGAGAATAATATCTATCCTCAGAGCAGGTGGTGGTACCCTCTGGCAGCATCCTAGATATGCACAGGTCTCAGTGAAGCAGAATCTCACCACCCCCTTGCTTTCTGTCATTTGCAAACATCAGGATCTGGCTCTTTTTTTTTTTCAACCTATTCACTGCACATCACTGCCCTCCTCCCATGGACCAGTTCTTTTCACTTCCACTATGGAATGAAGACTCTATACTCTCCAGAGACTCTCCAGGTCTTCAGTAATACACTGGGATTGCTTAAGCAGCTAGCCTTGTGGACTGAGATACTACTGGGTTTTCCGCCTGCTCAGCATGCAGACAGCCATTGTTGGACTACTAGGCCTGTCTGATCCAAGTCAACTTAATAAATCCCGTTCTGCTATATCCATTCATTCTATGGGCACTGCTCTTCTAGAAAAGCCTAATGCTCCTATCCAATGGCAAAGAAATAAAGGCTCCAATTAGTACCAAGTAGTATCCAAGCCTTGGGGACCTGCTCGAGTTTCTCTTGCTTTTAGCACAGTTCTGAGCATGTTCATTAAAATTCTAAGCATTTCCTTTCTCATCTGTAAATTAGAAATAAGTATTTGTTCGACAAGGCTGTTGTCATAGTGACTGGCATGGAAAGAAAAAGTACTAAGGGACAGTTCTTTCTTCCTTTCCCACCTCTGTTCCCACCCCACCCCACTCCCAGTCCAGCAGTGAAGTCAGCCCGAGTGTTTGTTCCCACTAATGAGCTTTCGGAGCTCAGTAGAGATGAGGCTGGAGAGTTTCATATACCAAAGCCATCCCTGCCTTCATTCTTCATTCATATTTCAGGAGATCCAGTTCAGACACTCCACATCTCATCCCACGGGACAGAGTTGACCTAGAACTGTAAAATGATCAGATCGATAAGTTTTTCAGGGGTGTGACATCAGTGCTCAGTGAGGAAATGGAAAACTCACTTGGCTAACATTAGAGAGAGAGAGAGAGAGAGAGAGAGAGAGAGAGAGAGAGAGGAAGAGAGAGAACCTGGTTGGCCTCTTCTTTGTAGGTAAATAATGCAAACACTAACCCAAAGCTGCTGGTAACTCAAGCACTTAATTGTTTTCTCTAATAAAAAGTATGAAGGGACAGTATAATTATTTTTGTTCAGGTTAAAAATGGCTTCATGAGGACAGTGACATACCTTAAGTGGCTAAAGGCTGTCAACAAACCTGTTAACCGGAGCTGCATCGCAGGACCCACATGTTAGAAGGAGAAAAAATTCTCAGTGTTCTCTGACCTATACAGAAACACACACTAAATAAATGTAAGAACAATGAAGTATTTAATAATTTTACCACTTATCCTGTGTCTTCCATTAGGCTTGTCTCTGGTTCGTGTGCAGTTTTATTTGTATGGGGCAGGAGAAAATGTGTAACTATACAGACACAAGGTTCTTCACTGATAGACTTGGTAAAACCAAAGGCTGGAAGTCCATATTTCTATCCCTCCGCTTTTTTATTTCTGTAACTAACCCATCACACAACCTCATCTCTGCTTTCTCTGTATCTCTCCCTTGACTCCGACATCTCGCCCTCCCTGGGGACCGGTCACATCTCTGGTATTGGACATTTCAGCATCCTCCACAGCCTCCAGCCTTTATCCTATCCATTCTATACTGACATAATTTTTGAACATAAAATTAATCACACCATCTTCCCTGCTTAAACCACTTTGGCAATGCTCTACAGACCTTCGGATAACATTAAATAGAAAATAAAGAATACAAGTTCTTACTGCTCCACCTGCCTTGATTTTATCTTTCTATTCATTGGATGGAAGCACAGACAGAGGTCTCCTGCAATGTCGTTTTACACACCTTCTCTTGGCTCAGAATAACCTCGTTGTAGTTTTCTCATATCTACAGTATGCCTGCTCACCCGGTTTAATTTATATATTATTTCCTCCAGGCAGCCTCAATCAGCCCTTCACAAAATAGTCAGTAATGGAGAGCAGAAGCCTCCAGCAGATCATCCCACCTGGCACTCCCTGGGTACCTTCTATTTATCTTAATCCATGTCTCATGTGGTAGCCTCCATTTCTTTCTCTGTGTTTCCATAGAACATGGAGATCACTAAGACAGGAAAATCTCCACTAGGAGAGACTTCCAGTGCCAAACATGATACACTCAAACCACACATGTCAGAAGGAGGAGGAGTCAGAAGTGACAGCAATATTTCAAGGAGGTAGGAATTTAAAACTCCAGTCATAATTAAAGATAATTTAAAACACAAAATGGATGGCTCTATTCATATATCTTCATTTCCAAAAGTTGCAATCAAACATATGCCTTGTACAAAAATGCCCAATGGTTCTTCGCTGCACCAGACTCAGAAATCCTTATCCGATTCCTGGCATTGTTTCGACCTGCTTCCTTTTACATCTTTCTCTTACTTCTTTTCTATACCATTTGGAGAGCATGGGATAATTAATATTACCAAATAAACCACCTTAGTTTTGTTTTCCCATCTCTCACATTTTCAAGAATAGCTTCTCTCTTTCCTGAACTGGTAAATTCATCCCTTGGTGTCAAGGTCAAACTCTTACCCTATGTGTGAAGCCATTTTTCATCCTCTCCAAAGATGACCTTAATTCTCACAGCTCCATTTTCCCACAGCTATACAGATTCAAATACTTTCTGAACATTTCTAGTTTCACAGAGTGTCAGCAGGCCATATTTATAGGACCAAGGGTCTCCATTCCAATATGCAATGAAAAATTGGCTGATGCTTCAGCGTGTCTGAGGTCCTTTGTAAGTTGTAAAACTTACAAAAAAAGATTAGGATTGGATGCATTCCCCCAAATTCACATAATTATGACATTCTTGAAGCTAGGAACTCATCCCTTCACAGAATAAAATATAGAACTAGTATTCTACAAAATAGTTTTGAAATCTTGGCATATTTAGATATTGTTTCCGTGTCAGTCTTCCCAAAGTGCCTCTGCAATCCTTCAAAATGCTACTCATTGTTCAAATTCCTTTGTAACCCCAATTGTCTATACTCTGTATATTTTTATGAAAATCTCTATGTGGTCATTTACATAAAAAGAAGAGAAATGATAAGAGAAGATAACCGAGATATACAGCCACACATGTCTCTTTTGACTTAAAGAAGCACACATCTATTCACATACCCCATCTGTTACAACTCACAACGAACACAACCCAACTTTATCAGTGCAACATTTACAGAGCAGAAACAGTACAGGTGACGTAACTAGGTTCAAGGTGGGTATGAGCCAAAAATGCTACAAGCTGAGAATCTAGCATGGAAGGCTGTGTATCTTGGTGCTATTGGGATCCAGGTACCTCTGTACCATCTTCTATTATTGCAAGGAAGTTTCTTCTTGCATTTACCTAGCATTTGTTTTATATCCCAAGATAACAGTTCTATTTATTCCTTGAAATTTTCATACATGCAGACTGTATTTCATCCACATTCACCCCACTTTCTCTCTGACTCTCTCTCCATGAAGCTCTTTCCACAACTCCCTTCCAGCTTCATGTCCTTCTTCTTCTATATTCAAGTATTTTTAATTCCATGTATTGATGCTTTCATTCACTGGCCACTCTCACCTCCCTCCTGCCTACCACCCCTGTCTATCTGCCTCACTTCCATATCTATTCATTTGGTTTGGTGTCACCAAGATGAACCAGGGTTATCCATGTAACCATGAGTGTAGAGCTGTCTTCTAATGCCCAGTGGTTTGCCGCAAATGCACAACTACAGACAGTGACCTCCCTCCCTCTGACTGTAGCACTGGTCAGTAGTTCCACTGTGAAGGAGTATCCTGTAAACTGCTTTTGGTAGATCGGTGCAGATAGATGGTTAAAGTGCTGTATGCTGATGAGTAGGGTAGATGGGTAGAGTCTAGGAAACGGTTGTTCTGTAGCCCATCCTTCAACCTTCTGGCTCCTATATCTACCTCACACTCCATCTTCTACACTGTCCCCTGTGCCCTAGAATGGGGCAGAAGAAGTGGCATGTTTAAGGTTGAGCCCATAGTTAACCATTGCTTATTTTCTACATATTGGTCAGCCATGAGGTCTCTGCATTTGCCACCTTTCATCCCTAAGAAAAATGAAGAAATGCTTCTCTGATTAAGGAGGGAGCATCTTTTTTTCTACGGGTCTAAGCATGGACAATTAGAAGGGAGTTTGCTGCTGTCTTTTAAGTTAGCTATCATGTTTCCTAATCTGTAGCCATGGTTCTTCCATTAAGCAAGCTTCCTATACTTCGGGGGAACCTAAATATAGTTCCTAGTACCCGTATCAGGCATTTCAGCTCCAGCTCTGGGCAATCTAATGCTGCTTCTGGATTCTGTAGCAAACCTAACACATGTAACATATATTTGCAGAGACACAAACACACAAGTATAAAATAAAAATACATCTTTAAAAATAAGGAAAAGAAATATGTCCCACATATGGACTTATTGCCTCTCCATTTCTGGGTTGTTTGCCAGGCTTATAGTACCAAGTCTTGGGCCCTGCTTCCCATGGAGAGGGCCTTGTATCATTCAGAAAGGAGCTGGTTATCCCCACACAAATCATAAGACCACATTGCATTTTGTTTGCTTTTTGTTTGCTTTCCAAATGGTTTCTTTACAGTTTCCTCAACACTGGTTAATCCCCTGTCTCACACTGTTCAGCTCCCTAGTCTCCTGCCTCCATCCCTTCTTATCTACATATCCCTCCTCCTTTTAAATTAACAACAATTAGTCAGAAGGACAAACTATATAGGATCCAAATCAGATCAAGTACCTTTGCACGGCACTTTGCAAATGTCTCAAGTCCTTACTTGGGACCAATTGTTCTTGAAATATGGTCCATCCAAAGCTTGTGCATCACTCCAGCCATTCCTATGTTAAGGGGTCAAGGTGAACTATACCAAAGGGCATATAGGTGGGTCACCCACTCCACTTAGGTAATGGTGCTCTTAAGTAAAAGCCAGGGCAGGCAGACGTTTCACTTTGTTGTCCTAGAGAAATAACGTTTCCTTGTTGTGGTGGTAGAAAGAGCTGTGTCTTGATTTCTGTTTGGCTTCAAGCATCTCTCTCCCACTGTGTAAGAAAAGACTTTCAACAAGCAAAGCAAAACCACGTAGGGAACATACTTACTTAGCTTACTGAAGTGGAAAGATGCTGAGCTTGTCCTTAAAATGCAAATGTATGAGGTCTTTTAAACACCCTGGGAGCTTGGAAACAAGAGAAACACCTGTCTGATAGGTTAACCATATCAGGTTATGCCTCTACTTTGTGTGTGTGTGTGTGTGTGTGTGTGTGTGTGTTTTTAAATTCTGTTCAGAGGAAACACAGTTCAAACTCTAGACTGCTCATATAGCCTGGGTTGAGAGCAGGGGTGAGTTATATAGAAGACCCATAAATGTACATTAAGTCAACAGTCACATTTCCCACCATGACAAGAAAAAAAAATCTGGGAAAATCATTTATAGTCCACTTCCTATATTGTCTAAAGTTTCCTGGTAATCAGTGTAACAGAGTTTAACATTTTCAGAAAAAGAAAAATGAAGGATTAAAATTGTAATTAGAAAAAATTGCTTCAATTACAATTGCACTTCAAGATGCTTGAATGGACGGGCTAAATAAGTTCAGGCATCCATTAGTTTCCAAATTGAATTAAAATATATTGAGTGCTAATTTCAGAAGTCTAAAGGCAGCCATCTGGAAGAGAACCGAAATTATCTAGGTCTAAAAGGGTAGTGCACACAACACACACACACACAAAGGAAGGATTATGCCGTGCCATTCTCAATGACCTGAGAGAACACAAACAGGAAATCTGAGAAACCGCTGGTGATTTATTACCACCCATTATACTAATATTGCTGTTTACTCCAAACTACATAATGGGTGTCTGTCTTTGATTCCACACATCAGAATAGCATCTTTCTAACCATCTTCTGCTCTCTCCCACAGGAAGCCCTTTTTTCTCCGCCATTCACTGTGTCCAACTGAGATGACCTGTGGCAATTAATGACGATATTTTCACCCGCGTTTTCTTTTCAGCAAATGTAATTTCCTTTTGATGTTGCCACCTTCTCTTCACACCATGCTGAGAAGGCGAACTCCAATCACATGAGTAACATTTAGACAGAGATCACGTAATGCAGCCCGTTGTATCATAGCTTTTAACTTTTACCTTTATACTTATGTGAGTATGTTTATTAGCACTTAAGGAAATAAAAAGGTTTATTTTTTCTCAATAATAAAAATATCTTTGGGTCTTGGGTAAGGCAGGTAAAATTGTCAGATAGATAGATAGATAGATAGATAGATAGATAGATAGATAATATATAGAATATATAAAATAGTTTACATATATTTTTAAATGTATATATATTATATTCATATATTGTATATGTATATATATGTAATATATGTATGTTTTTAAATATGTGTATGTTATATACATATATTTATATTGTATATTATATAGATGTGTAATATATGTATATATATATATATATATGATGTGATTATATTATATATGTGTGTACATCTTCAATAAAAATCCTTTTGCAAAAAGTGAATGCTTTTCTCTAACATGATTTTGAAAATAAATATTAATTAATATGGTTTTGAACAAATTGTCCTAGTTTTTGAGACTATCCATTTCACAACCTTTTGAAAGCTAAATTCTCACATTATAGTGGAAATTGGTCAAAAACTCCCTATGCAACCTAGGCTTTCTTCAATGTCATGGCAATCTTCCTAGCCTGGTTTTCTCTGTACCAGGGTGTTCATGGACTTGTATTCTTGTATGTGAAGCCTACATTCTGAATCCTTAAAGCCTCTCTCAGAAGGATATAGAAAAATAAAGAAACTGCATAGAAGTTTATGTCAAATGCTAATAGCCCAAAGCAACCAGGTGTTTCACTTGTAGATTCTGTGGAACAGAAATGCTAACAGCCACAAGCCAGAGAACACAACAGGGATGTCTTCTGTCTGCTCCTGTTAGCTGGAGTCTCTGTGAGAGGACTTGAAGCTGACATCTGAAGCATGTGAGAATCAATGATGGCCTTTGTCAGTAGAGCATAGTCAAGGGTAATGTCACCTAGGATGTATTAAAAATGCATATGGGCTCCTTTGTCAGAACTTGGCATCCTCAGATATGGATAATTTAGAAGCAACAGGATATTATTCAAGAGAAGGTGAAAGATGCCATGAACTCATATCTCTTTGGAGGTCACCCAGGAAAGAGAATATACCACATGCACTAAGGTCACATTCCACATGATGTCGTCCTTGGAAAGAATGAAGGGAAAGACAGACAGAGAGGGAGGAAAAATGGGGGACACAGCAGGAAGACAGAGGTGGGGAAGAGGGGATAATCAGAGAATGGAGAAAAAAACATTCAATAAGTTGTTTAACTGTGAACTGACAGAATATTTACTAAAAGAAGATAATTTTAACTTAAATATTTTCACTCATATTATATATACATATATGTGTGTGAATATATATATATATATATATATATATATATATATATATTCACACACATACACACATTAGTGTATGATGTGAGTATTTACGTACACATAGAAGCCAGAATGTGGCTTTAAATCTCCGAGAGCTGGACTTCCAAAATACTGTAATACCTAAGTAATACTGTAATACCTAAGTACCAAGAGCAAAGTTCGGGTTCTCTGGATAATCAGCAAGCATTGCTAACTGCTAAACCATCTCTCTAACGCCAAGATCATTTTAAGCCTGGAACATTTAAATATTTTCTGTTACCCAACGAAAAAAGGAATTGAAGGACAAGATGAAAATTACCTCAAAATACTTTAAAAAGCCACTTTGTCATTGTCTTTGAATCATGCGTACATATTTTACTCAAATAAATTATAAAGTGTTTTATATAGTAAGAAGTAACTTCTTCCTGAAGCTACGAACAACTTGAATTTATGAACTATGGCTCTTTTCACCCAGTTGATTAACTATCCAGTTCCTACTGAATATTGACCATGGGCAAAATGTTCAAAAACAATCACTAAAATCAGAAATAACTGACATTGTTCCTACACCCATGTAGCTCGGATCCACCAGACAGGAAGAACGGGATTATGGAAACAGGGTATTTTAGTAGGTCCATTTTGGAAAAACAGAAAGCCCATCACGTTATCAACTTCTCTTTTGGCACTGAGCATATACCTGAACAAGAAGCAATTTAACAGAAGAGGGTTTTGTTCTATCTCACGAGGGAAGGGGATTCAGCCCATCATAGTGGTCCAAGCATTGCAGCTGAAGCAGGTGGGCCTGGTCATAAAATACCTACGGTCAGGAGGCAGAGAATGAGGGGCTGGGTTATAAAACTTTGAACCCTGCCCCGTGATCCACTTTCTCCTCTGAAGCTTCACCCTCTAAATGTTCCACAACTTTTTCAGACATTGTCACCAACTGGGACACAAGTATTGCAACACAAGAGTCTATTCAGGACCTATTATATCCAAAGCACCATACCTACCTATTGTTTTAAGAATTTGAAAATCATTGAAGTTTAATGAAAACTAAGAAATGATGCCAAATCATCATATAAGTCATAGTTACTGGCTGAGATCAGCTGCTTAGTGCAAATTAAAGTGAGAGTAGATTTCTTTGAGGCTTTCCAAACAGACAAACTATCACAACACTTTAGGTCCTTCTTCCAATTAGTCATTATCTTTGAAATGCACACATAGAAGTACAAACAATTCCCAAGTACATATGAGTGAGAGGCCTCTAGTCTCACCGTAAAATTTCACCTTAATGCTGATTAATTTCTCGCTGGTTCTTTTTCACCAGTTCATGATGACCCTGGAGATACTGCAGAGATGCCAGTTTGGAAACTAGGACACACTATATTTAACTGAATCATGAAAGCATCAGTTGTAAAATATCCCATTCTTTGATTTATTACCGTGCAATAGAAATAACATCAACAGAGATAGTGACCTGTCCAAAGACATGCATAATTATGTGTCACGCTCCAAACTTGGTTTAAAATATGGAAATGTTTTTGTCTTATAAACAGAGAAACGCAGTATCATATGAAAATCTTAGCATGATCATTAAGGCAGTGATGATGCATGTCCTCAGAGGACTTGTTAAATGAGGGAACATGGACCTCCAAAAGTTTTTTTTTTTGGGGGGGGATAATCATTATCACTATGACCCATGGACCCATATTCAATCTGACTTCAGGCTCTTGAGGATTACCAAATCCCCACTCCCCGGATTCCAAAACCTGGCCTTCCAGGTTCTGCTACGTACCCAGTAAATTCTTTCCTACCTTGGTATTATATATTCTGCTTCCTACAACCCTGGGGCTTTTACATAAAGCAATGTTTAATTCCCTTCAGGTTTATGGTCAAATATTGTTTCCTGCTTTTTAATAAACTTTATTGTTCCATACAACTTTATGGTTAACATTTGTACTTGTCTAAAGTATATTATTTCCTTCCTCATTTACTTTCTAATTTTAGTACTGATAGAAATACTTCATTAGGGCAGAGAAATTGTTTCTTCTCATTGTTAATATAATTCTTGGCAAATAACCGGCATAATATAAATCTATTTGAATAAATGACAATTTTTTCTAAAAATACAAAGAGTTAAGGTGTTTAGTCTATTCTTAAATTTTGTATTATTAACTAGGAAAGGGATTTAAAGCACAAGGTTGTATAATTTTATTTGAGTTACCCTTCAATAAAGCCCTGAAAAAAATCACTCATGTTTTTCAACATCATGGAAAATTAGAAACTGGAAAAAAATCAAAAAGCTTATGATAGGTGTTCTTAATTTTTAACCCAACAAAATCTAGAACAACCTGAAGATGGTCTGCTTGATATGTTTGTGTGAAAAATATCATAATTACTTTGAGAATCAAAAGGCCCCTCACGGTGATACCCTTTTCTAAGCCAAACAAGAAATGAGAAAGCAAATAGAGTACTAGTGTGCATAAATTCATAGCTCTCTTCTTCTGAGTGTAAGTTTAATGTAAGCAGGTGCTTCATGCGCCCACTGCCTTGATACCCTACATAATGGTCCTTAACTGAGAGACAAAATAAACCCCTCCTCCCTCAAGTTGCTTTTGTTAAGTGTTTTTATCCTAATAGCATGACAAAGAACTAAGATAGAATGTAACAAAAGGATATGTGTTGAGAAGCTAATTAAAGACTATCATTTCTCAGTGGACCGTTCCCTTGTCCACAGTTCAGGGAATTCAATGGTATTGCTTTGGGGAATTAACCACATTGCCACAGATGAAGACCAGGAAGATAAATGTTGCACTAAATGTTAAAATATGAAAACCTCTTATCCTGGGTTAGTGCCAGCTCCCACGGGGCCATCTGCCACTGCGGGGATCTCTAACTTCACAGCTTTGTGCCATCTCTAAGAACTCAGGCATGGTTCATTCCACCACCCCTTTTATTGCTTCTTTCCTGGCTTGTTGTTTTTAGTTGCTTTCTCCATTGCTGGTATAAAACATGACTCCACAATGATTAACTTATCAAACAGGTTTATATATAAAATTCTCATCTCACAAACCCTGTATATAATAAGCTTACAACCAATGAACAAAGATATAAACTACCCATCTATATGAGATAAATTAGATCCATAGAAACTTTTAGAAATAATTATCACAACTTCAAGATAGAGATGCACTAAGAGAAACATTCACATTGGCTTCCATCTTCTCCTCTGTCAGTCTCCAAGTACTATCTCCTCTTCTGCTCCTCCAGCCTCTTTTCCTGCCTACCTCTCCACTTTCTAATCTTGTATCTCCTTAACATATGCCTACAGATAAAAACAACCAAGTGAAAATGTTTAGTTTCAGGAGAATGACAATGATCATTTGATGTTTGGAGAAATGACATGAATAAAGAAAACAATCCTCTAAAATGTTCCGATACTGTGCATCTTAAGTACAACCACTGTGGTTGATGTCTATATACACGTGAAGGCAGGCACAAGATAAGGCAAGGCCTGTGGTTGGTCAGTGAAAAAGAAAGGTGAGTGTAGAGTTTTTTGAGAGGCAGGGAGATAGGAGAAGATGAAGAAGAGAAGAAAGAGAAGGAGAAGGATTACCCACCCATGTGTGGATTTAAATAGCCACAGGTAGCTATAAATATTTTATAAGAGATGATTTACTACAGGACAATTAGTCTTATCTAGGTGGTCAGTTTATATCAATATCAATTGGGTCCGAATTTATTGTGTAGAAGTTTTGTAGAGTGAGAATTTACTGATATAAATCTGATTGATAAATTACAAGCCTCAAGAGTTTTGACTTTTACTGTGCTACAGGAAATTGTGACAATAGCCACAGGGGGCAGGTGCTGGGAATGGGAATAGAGTCTGCAACAGAGAGCCTCAAGAGGATGGCTGCTGCATGGGGTGAGCCACGGAGGCAGAGGGAGAGATCACCTGAGACAGAGAGTATCAGGAGGTAGCATGGCATGGTGCCTGAAACCTTTCACCATTTTTTAAAATATTTACTTCTACAAATCACCTTCTAATGCTTACAGTTACTACACATGGTAGAAGCAATGGAGTAATGGGAAGGACTTAATACCAACCATTTCCAGTTCTGCTTCTGTTCCTTTACTTGTGGAAATGGTTTAATAAAAACAAATAGCTTTTAAGCTCAAGAACTCAAGGAAAAAGAGAGCACAATCCCATTTGTTTGGTGCCTTGGAATAAAAAAAGAAAGAAAAACCAAAAGCAAACAACAATCTCCAGAATGTTTTTACCTATTCTTGCATTGTCAATGGATGTGATTGAAAGATCACCTGAAGACATGTCAAAAACAAAACAAAACAGAAAGCAAAAATAGACTTAGTTCAATTTATTTTTCTTGTATAAAAACCTTTACGTGGTAGCCACTGCTGGAAACTGGCTCCTCTGAACAAAGACTCTGATTCAGCTTTTCCACAAGATGGTCAGTGAATTCCTGGGGAACTTTTTTTTCCAAGGATTAGGAGTCAGGTCACTCCAGGTCTTATAAATGACATCAAGGATACCAATAGTAATCGTGGCAAAGTTACCGAAGGAGGCAGTGTGACTTCTGCTCGAGTATAACAACCATCAATACCACCCAGCAGCAGCAGCTTCTTGGGCTCAAAAGCAGAGGCAATGACAGTCCCTATAGAGCCACAATGGTCTGTCAGCTGACACAGACTAGTGTGGGGCTTGTCAGTCTTTTTCCCCCAATACCCTCTGCACATAGGGATAACCTGAAGGTTGGCCAAGATGAGGACCCATTAGATGGCAGAGGCAACATTCTTGGAGTATTTAGCAAGACACACATGACCATTGCAGTCCCAATAACAATCAAATCCTTGAACCTGGTCCACTGGCCAGCCCGGGTCTGCTTCTGGAGGACATTAGAACCTCAACTCTAAAGTCTCTAGTGGAGATCTCTGGAATGGCATAGGACATTAGAATTTTGTAAATTTTTCAGCCATTTCTGACTCTATCTGGAGTTTAATTAACTCAAGAGATCTCTTTTTCTCCCAATTTCAATTAATCTGACCATAGGCTTCTCTTCTGTGTCTCTCCTCTAATGATAAGGTTGGCTACCCTTTTATCCCACACTTTGCCAGGTCCCTTTGGGTCATCTGGCACTGCGGGGATCTCTATCTTAGCGCTCTATGCCACCTCTAGGAACTCAGGCATGGTTTACTCTACCAATCCCTGCTGCTTCTGTCCAGGGTGGATATGACTGCCCTAAAGTGTTGTTTTCATTCACTTCCCCTTGGCATGTTGTTGCCAAGCCTTAGACACACACATCCCAACTCTGTGGCAGGCTTTATGTGTTCAACCACTACACCCTTTGAACTCAATTAAGTAGTCACATCAAAGAACACACCAAACTACTCTGATCCAATGGGTATAGTATAATTTGTCAAGGTAGATAAGTCAAATGATCTTGTACAATTCCATTTCTTATAAAACATTCCTAACAACCTTATTTATGAAAAGATGCGCCAAGAAAAACATACACATCTGCCTCCTTCTTTGTTCCTCCTGAACTCTCCTCTTCCTCTCTTCCTCTTCCATTTTCTTAGCCTTTTCCCCACCTACGTCTCTACTGTCCAATCATGTATCACCTTAACATCAGTTCACACAGGAATGTTACAGTCCCTCCCAAATTATCCATCACAGCTATCAACACTTGCTCTGCTGTGTGGACAAGACTATAACACCTGGTCCATCCTAGCTGTAAGCAGCAAAGCCCAAACTCCACCTACATGTGGACCTTACTATGAGCTACCTTCTCAAAATAAACACATCAGGAGAAGAAGGATAAACAGAAAAAAATCAAGTAAACATTTGGAGCCTGTGACATTAATGTGCATAACAACACAAATAGGCTGGAGAGAAGAAAGGAACTTAGAAGCAGAATTTCAGACTTGGCTAGATTTTTAAATATCTCAACCAATTACAGAGCCACTAGTTCAAACCAGATTCCAGAGTCTTTGCTCAAGAACTTTCTGCTTCTACTAGAGAAGAAGTAGAAATGGGTCTCACTACCCAAACTTTCATTATTAGTATTAGGAGAATGCTATTGCTGTTAAAATAGAATAGTTAACTTATAGACCAAGATAAATATTCATCTTTTTTGTAGATAGAAAAGAGAGTGGTCACTGAGAAGCTGCTTCTACTCTTCATGTTATATTTCTCTGTGTTTCACCTTGGGAGATTGAACAAGCATCACTTTATATTTGAAAGAAACCACAATAGTTTAATTCCATTAATCTCTGGATGACAATAACAAAAACAAACCCAAGATCAACAAAAAAAGAAACATGTTCAGAATGTCCAGGTCCTCTGAAACAAACTATACCTGGCAAAAGTTGAAAAATAGAAGTAGAAACATTTGATGGAAGGAAAAAGAAGATATATTTTAATTACCATTGCTATCTTGCCTTTCAATTTCAAAAATAATGGGCAAGGTGCTGTATGAAGGGCATGAGAGGAAAGCAGCCACACTCCTATAACAGAAGATTCACAGAGAATAAAGGAGCTCATTGACAGGTATAGCAGTAGACATGTTATTAGAAGGAAAAAAGTGAATTCAGAACCATAGGCATTTGTTTTATCTTCTACATATCCTCCCTCATCGAGGCACAGTGAATTTGCAAGCAGCTACTAAAGAAGGGTGGCCAAGCAAAGGAGAGAGAGGGAATAGGGCCCCGCTGTCTCCACTAGGAACACAGTCAATTAAACGCAGCCTGGAAGGAATCTAATCTAATATCAAAGATACTGTCGGGGGATCAGTTCCCCAGAGTGTAGGGTTAATGATGTAAGGCACAGCAGTATGGCCATAAGCAGGGGGAAAGAAATCTTCCCAAGATCAGGTGTGACTGGAAGAGACTAAAATAAGAACTTCCCAGAATAATGGAGGGCCTTGGGCAAAACATTCTGCAGACAGGTGACAATAGCAGATCACTGAAGCAGTCATTCAGGGGTTTGGTTACCTTTAGCAAGTTTTACAGTCAATCCTGTAACCAAACATTGAGGATTTTCAGTGTTTTAATGTAGTAGACTCCAAAGTGACACCCATTCCCAACCAGAGTGCAACTGGGTGTACCATATTACACCTGAGGTACATGACACAGGAGTTCCCTGTGATGAAGGTCGCTAGTAAAAATTACACCCAGGAATCCAGGTGCATATCCATTGCCAACCAAACTAATTCCACATTGGGGAGCAAACTGGGAGAGCAAAACAGATAGAGGCAAGGCCAGCTACAAAATGAGAGGCCTTCAGAGTCACTGGTCAGCAAAGCAGTCATCCTGAAGGTCTCTGAGCACGTGAGAAAACTCTCCAACTACATCCCAAGAGACGTGATGGGAAATTACAACTGCTATACACCTTCCTGAACAGGCAGACAGACTGCACCACGTGTCTAGTACTTCAGCTTTAAAAATTACAAAAGCTAGGCTGAAAAAATGTTTAGCCTTGTCCAGGCATTTACCACCAGGGCTGATGGCCCAAGTTTGATCTCCAAGACCCATGACAAGGGGATAACCGATTACTGCAAATCATCTTTTGATTCCTGTATGTGCACCATGACACAAACACACATACACACACACACACACACACACACACACACTCACACACACTCATGAATGTTAGCACACAAACACACATAACAAATAAATGAATAAATGAGGATTTTTATTTCATTGCCACAGCTCACAAGCAACTGACCTTTTCTCGGTTTTTAAAATTGTAAAAACATTGACTGAAACATCCTTCCACTTGAAGAACAGCCCCATTTCTTTCTCCTTCTTGTTCTTATGATCACTGAGTTGTTTGATAATTAGCATTTCTTTTTGCTGTGTACACTGACAAAATAAAAAACTCATGATGCCCTTTTGGATGCTGAGTGATGCTATGCTTTTTATTTAACTCTCTTTTTAAACTCTTTAATTATATAACTGACTTCTTACAACCAGTAGATCTTAAATTGGATAACCAAAAAAATATGAGAAATGGAAAGGTTTTGGATAATATTTGCTTGAATTGTGCTCTTTGATGGAAACCAAAGAATAAACAACTCAGTAACAGAGTTGCAACAATCACTGTGGGAAAAGACTAAAAAAAATAATACATTTCCCAAAGCTGCCTGTCACAGAAACCTGTCCATTATGTAGAAGTTAATGGGTCTGAAAATACTGGTGAGATACAATTGAGCTGTTTTTTACCTTTAGAAAAAAAAATGTTAACTCTTGTAAGATATCATTCAGAAAGCCCAGCAAGCCAGTTCACTCAATGGTGCGTTTGTGGCCTCTAAAAATTAATGGACCTTTCAGAGGTTGATATTTATTACATAAGATATGGAACTAGCCATTGTTGAAGGTGTTTTTAAAAGTAAGAGTACAAAATGTAATCCTTATATGAGTAAGTTTAAAGTTAGTATAGAATATTCTAAAATCAACTAAAAGTAATTAAATAGTCCCTTATTATGGATTGAATTGTATCCCCCTAAGATCTATATGGAAGTCCCAATCCCCCATAATCCAGAAGGTAATGGTAGTTGTTTGAGTAGGTTTGGCCCCAGAGATTCATGTGTTTGAATACTTGGCCATAGGAAGTGGCACTATTATTAGGTGTGGACTCATTGGAGGAGGTGTGGCCTTATTGGAGGAAGTGTGTCACTGTGCGGGTGGGATTTGAACTCTCTATACTCAAAGCTCCTCTCAGTGTAAAATTCTAGTCCTATCCTGGCTACCTTCAGATTTTCATGTAGAGCCTATATCTCCTCCAGCACTGCCTGTAAAATACCATGCTTCTCATCAGGGTGATAATGGGTTGATCCTCTGAAACTTAAGACAGCCCAAAATACATGCTTGCCTTTATCAAGGTAGCCTTAGTCATGGTGTTTCTTCACAGCAATAAAACCCTAACTAAGACAGTAACTGTGTCTAGAAATAGGCTAGCAACCTCATTAGTTACGTTTATATCACGTGCTACATAAGGAGGTGAACCATAAGGCTAATGGATTTGGTGTGATTCCAAAAAGGACAGATGCCAAGAAAGATCACAATGGTCTCAGGCAGGTCAAAGGTTAGACCTGAGCTGAGACCAACACATACATGCCTGGAGCTAGAAAATACCATGGATAGGTCAGAAGCGATTTACCCTGAATACTTCTGAGGGAATATGGCCTTGCCAACTTGTTGATTTTAGAATGTTCTTCTCCAGAACTACAACAGAGTGCATTTGTTACATAAAGCTATCCTCCACTAAAAGAGTACATGTGGATTTTCCAACAGCCTACTAGCTAACTTAGTGGTAAAGATGGCGTTGGTGTGTGACGTTTATTTCTAAGCAGACTCAACTTGTAATCACTGTGGATTTAATCTTCCCAAGAACCTGGAAGATCACTTTCACCATTACCTCCAAGTTACAGAAGAAGCCTTTAAAATTAAAAATCTGCTACAACAAATCCTTACATGGTAAAGTTTATGAGCAGAATAAAGGAAATGACATAGCAAAACAGTAAGCAATTTTTATTTCTAGACACCTGCCCAGAAGCCTAGTGACTCCTGTATTTCTCAAAATGCTCAGACGAAAGTCAGAAATGCATACGCGGGAGCATGACATTGAGAACACAATGACTTGAACCACGGTGTCCAGAAGAAACTGCAAAGAATAATGGAGAAGCTTGACGCCCCACAAGCAATTATTATCACCACCATCGAATGGACATTACAAATCCATACTTTCGTAACACTCAAAATTACGCACCGGCTGGGTCATGACTCAACCAGTTTGGGAAGTGATGATAATACAGAGCCTCATTCATCTGAAATGAGCTGTCACAGTCACACCCTCTTCTTTGAAGATATACTTTATAAACTCAGCAAAACTGAAAGAAAAAGATTGGTCAGTTTTCTTTGGTGTTTGGGAGAATCCCTCTACAGACCCATTAATCATAAGGTCTGTTTAAATTTTCTTACCAAACCCAAGCCCCCAAAGTCCTTAGTCTAGATGAAGTTGTGAATCAAGGGGCAGAAGAGTCCTTAAGGCTGATCATCTCAAACAACCTTACGAAGCTCAATTAGCAAGCCATGTACTGAGTTAGCTAGCGAGACTATGTAAGACAGAAATTCTTCTTCGGCAAGTTTGTACACACGCGATGATAAGTTACATTTACACGGGTAACGAGTCAAATCCTAGTGTTATCTACTTGAGTGCCATCAGCAGAGTGATCTCAACATTTATCTTCTTCTTCCATAGTTGAGCCATCTAGGCAGAAGAACAGATAATTACGCAAAGACGTCTTATAAAGTTACCTTGCCTTGGAAAGCATAAAAAGACATGATCAAGATAAATAAAGTCATTAGCACATACAAAATAATACACTAACGTTCCTGATATAGAATTCAATTGACCTAATAGAGAAACACTTGTATAAGTAATTAAGCAAATAATAAATAAAAACTTTACTTCACACTGAATAATTATCCTTCAGAAAATCATTTCCTCCTAACCTTAAAAAAAAAAAAAAAAAAAAAAAAAAACAGGATAAATCTACTGAAAATAATTGGTCAATAAATACATAATGAAAATGTTCAAATGGTTATTATTCAAGATGTATAGCAAAAAAACCTAAGCAGGTCTTTCTGTTATTGCCCTTGCAAAGCAACAAAGCTCTAGCCTACAAGGGTTATGATCTGATACATTGAAGCAATAGCTCTCTGTGCTTTTTTTCTTACAACTTTATTTTTTAAAAAGAGAGATACATGTACAGATTTTTAAAGGCATTTTGACATAACACACTATGAATATATTTTTTGTCAGTACTTAACTCTTTTAGAAGTTTGATAGTATGCATTGAATCCCACCAGTTACTATAAGCACAAAGTACATGTAGAACAGAACAGAACGTGGAAACAGAGTTTTCTTGGTGTGTATAGATTAAACATAATGATTTTTGAATGACAAAAATTGCCCCAAGGCTATATTCTTAGCTCTTGGATTATTGATGATTTAAGATCCAGGTGTGCCACACTCTGAGAGGGTGCTATATACATATTTTTTTCCTAAGAAAGACTGAGGCTTTCACTTTTTGGCCTTTGTTTTTCTTGAGCTTCATATGGCCTGTGAGTTGTTTCTGGGGTATTCAGAGCTTTCTGGGGCTAGAATCCAATTATCAGTGACTGTGTATTATGTCTGTTCTCATGTGATTGGGTTATCTCACTCAGGATGATATTCTCTAGATGCATCCATTTTCGTAGGAATTTCATAAAGTCATTGTTTCTGGTGGCTGAGTAGTACTCCATTGTGTAAATATAGCACAATTTTTGTATCCATTCATCTACTGAAGGACATCTGGTTCTTTCCAGCTTCTGGCTATTATAAATAGAGCTGCTATGAATATTATGGTGCATGTGTCTTTGTTGTATGTTGGAGCATCTCTGGGGTATAGGCCCAGAAGTGGAATAACTGGGCCTTTGGGTAGTACTATGTCCAATTTACTGAGGAACCACCAGACTGATTTCCAGAGTAGTTGTACCAATTTACAACCCCACCAACAGTGGAGGAGTGTTCCTCTTTCCTGCATCCTCGCCAGCATCTGTTGTCATCTGAATTTTTGATCATAGCCATTCTGAGTGGTGTAAGGTAGAATCTCAGGCTTGTTTTGATTTGCATTTCCCTGATGACTAGGGATGTTGAGCATTTTCTTAAATGCTTCTCAGCCATTCGATATTCCTCAACTGAGAATTTCTTTTTAGCTCTGTACCCCATTTTTAATAAGATTGTTTGATTCTCTGGCATATAACTTCTTGAGTTTTTTGTATATATTGGATATTAGACCCCTATCAGATATGAGATTGTTAAAGATCTTTGCCCAATCTGTTGGCTGCCATTTTGTTTTCTTGAGCAGTCTGTGTCATAATGATTTCTAATTGATCAGAAGACATTTTCCGAATACATGTCCTTTTAAAAGTCAAATCTCAGTCAAGCAGTTACTTAAAACTGCAAGTATTTAAGAAGACTTCAAAATGCTGTCTACATCAGGGGGAAAAAGGTTTTGGATCACCTACTTAATATTAGCAACTGTGTTTTTCTCTACTGAAGTGGGATTAGCGATCATTAAGAAGGAACTAGAAATAATTCTTGCTCTCTACTACTTTGTAATTTAGAAAGTCCTCCTATAATTGTCACTAAGTGCCTGCTCTGCTAAACATCATGATCACACTGTGAAGCTGACATTCTGGTCATGTGTCCCGTTAGACAACTTTTCACTGTCAGACTTGTCATGGGTTTGACCCAGGATAATGAATGCCACAGCTGACTTTGAGTCCTTAGCAAGCCTGTTGAATGCCAAGCCGAGCCTTTGCCGGTTCCCTTTGCTTTCCGATCTGAGTAAGGAATTATAAGCAGGTTTCTAAGTAAAAAAATTATATCTAACCTCTTCCATACATATCATGAGAACTTGCCTCACAAACCATCTGATAGACTAGAAAATTCAAATAGAAACTGAGGTTAGGAAGACTTAGTAATGTCTATGAGGCCACCTGTTAGACGTGGCTCAATTGAAAAAGTAACTTAGTTCTTTTTTCCCACCTTCAACAAGGTTTCCTTATGTTAGATGTTATACCACGCAAACTATAATATATGTATTGTGGATGTTTCCCAAGTGATTCCAAGAGTGTTTTCTTATGAAACGGGGTTCGTTTCATAGGAGGAGTTCTGGTGTTTTTACACACTGTAAAGTACCCTCAGTAGACAGTCCTCTAAGATTCTTGTGGCCACCCAAGATGCCTGCCCCTGCACTAACTACAGCGCAATGTTGGTGCTGGGCTGAGCTGACTGTGGAGTGAGGCATGTTATGTGGGGGTTCTAGGGCTCCCCCAGATGAGGTATGGCCACTACGCTCCTGAACTCAGGGTCACCTTAATTGACACCCAATATTACTGCAAGCCTGTGGCCGAACTAATTGAAGAGGAGAAACATGACCGAGAACCCAAGACAACTCAAGCTGGTCAAAGCTGTGTCATCGACGGAAACAAACTGTGTTTGCCGAGCCTCTCATCAGCAAACTGCCCTACGTCATAAGGAAAGGAAGAAACAAAGTACCAGTCAGATGGCTCACAGCCCAGACTCTGGAAGCCGTGAAGGGGAAACAGATTGAGAAGTACCGAGCGGCTGCTGCGGAAGAACAAACCAGCCCTGAACGCAACCATGACGAGACCTCTGACCAAGCGCTGAGAAACTGTGACCAGGCGCCGATTTCTACCAGGTCTCTGTGCCTCTAAGTGACCGACTCAGCTACTTCCTGGCCTTGGGGAGGATGAACAGAGATAAGCCATGGAGGATGCTGACACCAAAGAAGCTGTCACCGTCGCTACTGGTGGCATTTCGTTTGTGGGAGGGGAAGTCCCCAGATCAAGAACCAAGACCTGAGTAAGGTGGCAGAGGCCACTCAGCCTCTGGTTACCTCTGGTAGTAGGAGGCAAGGAGAGGTGGAAAAAGTCCGCAGGGCCACAAGGAACCACTCGAGCTAAAAAATCTGTATTGAAAAGTCCCTGGGAGTTCAGGATGGAGAGGAACTTCTGTAATGCAATCTTAGGTCCTAGGAAGCTCCTCCAAGAAGTCCTCTGCATGTTAGCTGGAAGCTGGGCAGAATAAAACCCTCACACAGTGAGCCGGGCCACGCAGAAGCATCTCAGAAGCAGTTTCATGTGTGTTGCCCGTTAATCCTTCCTTCCAGGTTACAGCCGGTGGCCCTGCTCCACAGCCTCATAAGAGATTTCGAGATTTCTCCCGAGAAACTCAAGCACAGTCTGTTTCGCAGAGCTTGGGGTGTGTACACCTTTGTATGCTTTGAAAGGAAGACCTTAAAGATAAGTCTCACTGCAAAGTCCTCACGCCAGCCCAGGGCAGCTGTCATGACAACTGACTGGCAAAAAAAACACGATAATCTGTACGGCAGTCCCTATAAAATGTGTAACACACTATCCTCTCATAAAAATGTGGGGTGCGGTTTCTCCTCAGAGGGGCGTGTGGTGTAGGGAACAGGAGAGTACATGAGCTGATGTGAATGAGGGGAGCCATGGCTGCCTCTAAACTACACACTGGGTACACTGAGTCACCTTCCCTGCAATAGAATAAGTACACTGGGACACAATAATCACTTAGCAAACTTGTGGCTTTTGTCTGACGACCGTGCTTAGGGAAATGTGACCT
>NC_137966.1:5031923-5264423 GCF_963924665.1 Micromys minutus | reverse complement strand
GCTACTATAAAGGATACTTTAAAAAAAATACACCCACTTAAATTCCTTTAAACCTGACAAGAAGTTCCCACAAAGGATTCATTATTTAGTAGAACTTCTGCATTGAGATGGATTAAGAGTTTCTTGCCCTGGGAGAATGGGACATTAGACAACTATTTCAATAGAGAGGATTAGTTTATCTCTTGAACCAATTAGGCCCACAAACTACACTGTGAGACTGGTCATTTTTATCGGCAAGGAGGACGGCAACCTCAGGAGACTCTCATAACAATAGCTGAACACTGTAGAGTCAGCCAAAGACTGTAGCCAGCATTTGGGTATTTTGTGGGTTCTTCTTTCTTTCACCTTTCTGCGCCCCCTTTCCCCACCCTTTAAATCCCCTAACACAAGATAGGAGGGGAAAAATTAGAAAGAAAGGGGACAATGATATCAGTTAACTACATCCTGTTAATTAGAGGTGCCAAATTTCTTGTGAAAAGTTTGATCTTCACCTCCAGGGGGTCTAATTTCTCCTTATTTTTTTCTCCTTTGCACACGAATACTTAACAAACAGCAATCAACCAACAATCCACCCCACCTCTCAGGCCCTCACTTTTATATATCCTCTGTAAAGTCCCCAGAATTGCAAATGTCACACAATTTCAGGAACTTACCTTCAAAATCACACCCCTCCTAGAGCATGAGACAAATCACAGTCAGCTACTGCAGACCATCTGCATTAGTCCCTTATCCCACCACTAGGGGGAAATAAAAGCACATTTTCATATTGTTCTGTGCTTTCCAAAGAAACCAAAGTCTTTCCTACAAATGACAGATCCAAGGGAAATTTTCTTCACGTCTGCCAACTTTTGTAAACTGAATATCCAACATATACAAGGGTGTCATAGTGGGGGTAAGACCCAAAAACGCATAGGTTAGGGCCCACTTTGCTGCCAGCTGATATACCTGAGTGGGACATTTCTGTTGTGCCAGCTCTGAGTTAAGATAGCATCTTCACCTTACAGATGAGGAGCCAAAATCATAGAGCAAAGAATGAAATATGTCACTCCTACCACATAGCAATTGCAGACTCTACACACCCCTCTGATGTTTCAATGTACTCTGCTGCTTGCTATTGGTGAACTAATGGAATCATCTACCCTCTAGAAACTAAGCCATTACAAAGCCTAAAGGCAGCAGGAAATATCACTGAAATGAATACTTCCGTGCACTATAGGGAACAGTGATACAAAGAAGATTAGGCGCTGGAAAGTGATCAAGAAAGAAAATTTAAACTGGATCCGAGGTAGATTTAGACATGTGAACTATGAAGAAAGTACTGCAGAAAGAAAACAAACGAAAAGAAACAGAGACTAGATAGTTAGGTGGATAAATAGATAAGTGGATGATAGGTATGTAGGTAAATGACTAATAGATGGATAGATGGATAGATAGATAGGTAGGTAGGTAGGTAGGTAGATATATAGATAGATAGATAGATAGATAGATAGATAGATAGATAGATAGATAGATAGATAGACATATGTGTTACTACCTAAGGCATTTGCCACATTAGCCTGAAAACCTGAGTTTAGATCCTCAGAAGCTACATAAAGGTGGACATAGTAGTGTGTGTTAATAATCCCAGCATCCCTTTGATGAAACAGAAGACAGACACAGAAGAATCCCTGGAATTCTACAGACTAGCTAGTCTGGCATATTCAGTAGTAAGCAAGATACCTTGCTTCCAACAACTTGGAAAGCAAGGGTTGACACTCAGGATTGCCTCCTGACCTCCATACACACATACACCATGGCATATATTCACCTGTACCCACCCACACATACTATATATATATATATATATATATATATATATATATATATGTACATATGTATATATGTATGCATACACACATACCTGAATATGAAAAAAAATTGTCCAGACACATTAAATTTTGACTTCATGATTTATATACCTCTCCAGATTAGCTTTGGTTTGACTGACCTAGAAACAGAGATAAAGAGAGGAACAAACAGATCCAATTATGTTAAAGCTTAAGTAAAAGCATTTCCTTGCCAATTGCAAGAGCTAGAATTAAAAATTTTAGAATGCAAATTAATAAAGAATGATTGGCCTGCTTAAAGAACTAAGAGGAACTGAACGCATGAAGAAAGGAAAGAAGATAGCACATTCTTCAGAAACATCATGGCAGTTGACATTTTTTAACTTAAAATTTATTTCTAAAGTGGGTTATCTACATATCAGGCAGTGTTGAGAACTGGGAGAGATCCAAGGGGGGCTCTTATATCAATGGATAGGCAACATTTATAAACAACAAGAAGAAATCACAGGCAAAAAACCACCATCTGACCAACTGATAACTGAAGACTGGCTGACGTTCTTAGTCAAATGGATGTAATTAGAGAATATCATCCTGAGTGAGGTCACCCAGTCACAAAAGAACACGCATGATATGCAGTCACTGATAACTGGATATTCACCCAAAAGCTCAGAATACCCAAGAAACAATTCACAGACCACATGAAGCACAAGAAAAAGAAAAAACAAAGTGTGGATGTTTCAGTCCTTCTTAAAAAGGGGAACAAAATACTCATAGAAAGGAAATACAGAGACAAAATGTGGAGCAGAGACTGAAGGAAAGGCCATCCAGAGACTGCCCCACCTGGTGTCCATCCCATACACATACATCAAATCCAGTCACTGTTGCTGATGCAAAGAAGTGCTTGCTGAAGGAGCCTGATATAGCTGCCTCCTGAGAGGCTCTTCCAGAGCATGACAAATACAGAGGCAGATGTTCACAGCCAATCATTAGACTGAGCACGGAGTCCCCAATGGAGGAGTTAGAGAAAGGACTGAAGGAACTGAAGAGGTTTGCAACCCCATAGGAAGAACAACATTATCAACCAACCATAACCCCTCCCCCAGAGCTCTTATACCACCAATCAAAGGGTACACATGAAGGGAACCATGGCTCTAGCTGCATGTGTGACAGAGGATGGCCTTGTTGAACATCAATGGAAGGAAAGGTCCTTGGTCTGGTGAAGGCTCAATACCCAGTGTAAGGTAATGTCAGGGCAGAAAGGTGGGAGTAAGTGGGTGGATTGGGGAACATCCTTATAGAAGCAGGGGACAGCAGGATAGGATAAGGGGTTTCTGGAGGAGAAACTAGGAAAGGGGATAACATTTGAAATGCAAATAAATAAAATATCCAATTTAAAAAGAAAGATCACATGCTGGATTTGGTCTAAAGCTAAAACATTTGTCGTACACTGTAGCTTAATTTATTGAGCAAACTATTTTGAGGCTATATTCCTGTGATAAATAATGAACTTTCTAACACAACAATAAAACTAAAGCAGATAACATTTGACTGTAATTCCAGCCCTTTGGAGGTTGGCAGAAGAAGGTCACAAGTTCAAGATCAGCCTAGGCTTTGAGGGGCTGTTAAAAAAAAAAAGCAAAAATTGGGAGCCAGAAAATTTAACGACATATAAGGCTGATATGTTAAGTTAAATGAAATAAAATCTGGCCCCAAAATGAATGTGAATGGATCTGACTAAAGGAAAAGCAGATGCTGACTTTACGCTCTGCATGGGACCAGCTGATTGGCAGTGGTAACTAGAGCCAGGAAGCAGCATCTCAGCATGACATAAATTTTTATTAGAGACCTTCTTCACATATATGATGTCACTATTTACCCCCAAGGAATTGGCACACACTAAGTCTGTTTACTGCTCTCAGATCTAACAGCCGATCGTTAAAAATTTATCAACACTTTACCATGACAGTCAAAAGAAATCACAATAGATCCATACCAATCACTCTGGGACCAGCATCAGACGTAATAAGCCCTAAACATGACTAGGCTCAGGAAAGGCATTCACAATATTTAAGATCATCAAAAGATTCCACATAATATTCAAAGAATACCTATAATATCCTATAAATATCCATAGTAAAACTCAGATATCTACACATAAACTTAGCCAAGTTATCAATTTTCTTTGTTATGACGTGTATTCATAAATATACAAACACAACCTGTTCAGTCCATATTCTGTTATTTATGAGTATATGTCTTCAGAGTAAAGTTTCAAGAGCGACCTAAGCCATCACTGAACTCCTATTGATCACTGAGTGTAAACGCTAATTACCACCCACCAATATCTCCTAAGAGACACATGTAAAGACTGTTGGTGAAGGACTGTTTCTCATCCCAGGATTCCAAAGGCTGCCAGAGTTTCTATCCCTAAAGGAACGGGCGAGTAAAATGTAATGGAAACAGGAAATGATGCATTCACCTTGATAGAGGAAATGAACGGTGTGTTTGTGAGGATAGCAAAATTTATAAATATCAAAGACTTACATGAAAAATAATAGCACGTTTTCTAAGGGCATATACCTAAATATACCAGCACATAATTAGCAAAACATTTTCTGAGCTCAATGAAGAGGATGCCTGTAGCCAGACTATGATTGTGAGGATTGAACTTAAAGGAAGAAGACAATCCTAGAAAATGAAAGGATAATGGAAACATAAGGAGGTCTCCTGAGAGAAGGACTGAGCTCCAACACTAACCAATCACAGTAGGAAAAGCAGCCTGAGCTCTGAGTTCATCAACGAGCGCACATTCACCACTGTCTGAGAGAAACAGCCATATGTCCATTGATGGAGTTCGTTTTGCCCAGCCCAGTCTCCATGGTGAAACAGTCCAATGTCCAAGCGATAAAGTTACACACTAACTTAAGGGTACATATATCCCCTTTCTCATGCCCACTCCCACTAAACAACTCAGCAAACACTGCATCTGTGTGCAATGGTGTTGTCTCCTCTCCCCCGCACACAGCCTGTCTAAACTTGACTTTATTACGCTTGTTCTTGTGCAAACTCCCAAATCCCCTGAAGGAAAACAAAATGATTTAAAACACAAATCTCAGACTCAGTGAACAGATAGGCTTAAAACAGAAGTAAGATGAGGCACAGTTTGCCTAGAGATTTTTCCTTGGAAAACATGCACTACTCTAGGCAATTATGTGAGGATATGAAAACTGCTCCAGATGGCTTCCTAAGACGATTAATACCACAAAACCATTGTACGCAATTTTGTCATTATTTGCAAAAGTCCCATTGATTGTAATCTACAAAAGTAACAAATCCAACACACAATAATTGATTGCATTTTTAAACCTTAAGAGATTAGACATCTTTAAATCTTTTTGTCTGTACTCCTAACTCGGGAACTTAAATAGTAAGAAATAAACCTGAAAGTTCTACCTTTGGGATGAAAATATAAATTATATCAGCATTACTTAGAAATCCGTAAATTCAGTCTATACTATTTACCTCACCGTAGGCTTCCTCTGAAATTTATGTTAGAAAACAACCATTAGTACAATTTATCGTCCTTGAACCAAACATTAAAAAAGCAAACAGGGTTCACAGTTCAAGTTACATTAAAATCCTCAAATATTTTTAAAACATTTTAAATTGTGATTATAATCATGTGCATTTGATTATGGGCATGTTTATCTTCACTTATAGTTTAAGAATAAACTTTGAAATATGCATCCTAAATAATGTAAGTTCATTTTATTATATTTTTAACTTTATAATTCGACAACAAACACAAAAGTTTTAGTCCTGGCTTAGAACATTCGATTTGTTTGCTGTCAAAGAACAGTTACAGGTAAGATCAAAATGAAAATACTAAAGACTAGTGCACAGAACTAAGCTAGTGTGCTTTTCTGCCTTAACATCATATTTAATTTTAAAAAGCAAATAAAAACAAAACTGTATTGTATGGTTATATCTAAAAATTAAATCTGTAGAAGATATTTAACTTTAGCCTTCATGCTTTTCTATATTTTTCAATTATCTATCTTGCATAAATACTCTTTCTACTACAAAAAAAAACAAAGCAAAACAAAACATAGATTTAAAACAAAAAGCTATGTGCACTGACTGGTGTGGTCAACTAGGTATCTGGACTTTAGATGAACAGATCACCAAAACTTCCAAATAAAACACATTTTGAAAAAAATCACACATTTGAAATATCATGATTAAAAATATGTTTTTAAGAAAATAGGGTAGGACCGTGAACAAGGAAAGAATAAATTGAGGTTGGATATAAGATAACCTTGCTAGGGCAAGTCTAAATTCTGAAGAAAGCGCAACAAGATGTTGATTAGGACAAGGGTTGTAGCTCAGTCAGTAAAGTGCTTACGTCACAAGTATTAGAACTGGAGTCCCGTACCCAAAATCCATGTAAAAATATTGGCTGTGGTAACGTGTGGCTGTGATTCCAGCTCTGGGCAGGTCAAGATAAGCTCACTGACTCCCAGCTTAACCTGCTTGGTAAGCCGAAGGCCAGTGAGAGAGCTTGTCTCAAAATGAAGTAGATGGAAACAAAGCAGTGACAACCGAATCTTCCTTTAGTCTCCATTGACCAGTGCACACCGGAAAACACATTAACATATATGCACAGGCACCTACACAAAGGAATAAAGACGCTGGTTCATTTGAAGTTCAAAGATAAATGTGCCTGATAAGCTTCAACATTGTATCAGAAGCTCTTGAGAAGTAGAGTGTGTACCTTTCTGTAAGTTGTAAATAGTTTTACTATTGTCTCAGGAACTGTCGGTGTAGAACTGCCTATCAATAGGACATCACACAGTGTACCAGAGAATGCTAAGACAGCTGTCTGTCCATCTGGAAAAATAAGCATCAATCTGAACTCCTACCCTGTCTCAAGAAAATTAATCCTGTGTCGACAGAACCACAGTGAGGTGTGAGGACACACACACTCAAATGTTTGAAAGTCCGTAAGGCTGATGCTGTCATGAATGAGGTTGTGGAAATGGTAGACTTGGATAGGACTGGATGAAATGTAAAAATATACACAACCATTTTTTTTTTCAGTGATTTGGTAGTATCGTACAAACGTAGATGCTTGTTCTTATTCCTGTGTGCTACTCCAAGAAGCCAAAAGGAGTGAACACATATTCACACAATTATGATACATCAATTCATCTCAACATTCCCACCACAGTCAAAAGGAAGAAGAATGTCTATTTAACAGGCAAGGATACGTATTGCAGAGGATCTATATAATAAAATGGGGCGACGTTCAAAAAAGAAGAAAACCAACTGTTAAGCAACTTCCAAAGACATGTAAAGCTCAGCATGGCTGTGGTGGGAAAAAAGGACACACACACATATACACATACACATACACACACACACACACACAAAGCAACACACAAGTGGACTGTTGCAGATACAACTGTAGAGCAGCCAGAGCTAATCTATGCTTGCAAAAGAGAGCAGGGCTTGGACTGGTCTGGCGAGTTGGTGGGCTAACTGCAGAGGCACAGGTGATTACCAAAATGATCCAAACCTCCGCAGCTGGACTGTGGCGGTTATGTGGGAACACGTTGGTTAGCGTCTGTGCTGTACTCTTTAAATGGCTGCTTTATTCTGCATGAAAAACCTTCATTTGAAAATATATGCTGTACGTACATTATACATTATCTACTTAGATATCTGCATACATGAATAATTCTCCTATAGATGAAAAGCTTAAATATTGAAGACAAAACCTCGCGAGTGTACTAATAAAACATCTGTTTCCTACATAAAGAATTTTCCTAAAACACCATATAAACAAACCCATAAATAAGAAGACATGCATTAAAACTATAAGGTTATTTCTATAATACATTAGGCATGGTGATAACAAAATCATAAGCACTGAAAAGCTGTAGGAAGCATAACACGGGGCTAGTGAGATGCCTCCTGTGGGAAAAATGGTTTCCATGCAAACCTGATGTCCTCAGTTCAACACCTGGAACCCATGTAATGGGGGAAGGAGAAAAAAGACTCTAGAAAGATGCACTCTGACCTCTATGTGCATAGCATCGTGCATATACACCTGCACTCCTCTCTTACACACACACACACACACACACACACACACAGAAATGTGTGCCCCCACACTATAAATAGACACATAAACATGATTAAAGAATCTTCAAGACAGTATCTTTCTTCCCGGTTTTAAAGCAAAGAAACGAAAAATTTTCAAGTATCAGAATTTTTTTCTAAAACTCCTAAGGATCAAGAACAATAACAAAATAAAATAGACATAGGCAACTGACTTCAGTACAAATAAATCTGTAAGAATGTGAAATGGTTGCTCAACCCCACGGTTGATATTCAAGTGAAGGCTGCAACTGGATATTGCTTTATAGGTAGTAGGTTTACTTAGGAAACGAAGTCTTCAACAAAGTTGGATGCGAGGCATTCAAACTTCAACTGACAATTGGTGGCGATCCTAACTGGAGCCAGCCTTTATGGAGCTACATCCACTGGAAAAGTAGCATTCCACACTCTGTGGCCTAGTGATTCTGCCTGGGAATGAAATGATACAAGTACCAAAAGTTGGGGGATTGTGTAAAACAAACTTCTTTAGATCGGTGGTTCTAGAGTCTTGGCCCATATCAACACCATTATCATACTGAGGACCTAGAAGTGAGTACACGGGTCATCAGCCCTAGAGAAGAACTTACTACAAATGTCTTTGAGGGTTTCTTAAAATACAGCTTCCTGTGCCCACAGGTATCTGACACAGAAGTCTTTAGTGCGCCACTAGAACTGGCATTTCTACTGGTTCATCAGATGGTGCTGAAGTCGCTGCTCTGTGAGATGCTCTAGTCCAGAGTGATGCGCACAGATTTGTAGCTCTGTGTAAACGTGGAGTGAGAACACTCTTGTGACCTTTCCAAGGACAGTACCACTGAGGAGCAATACCAAAACGGGACACACAAGTGATTGAATGGAACTCAAAGGGACCGGCTGTTCCTCGATTCTAACACACTAGACGCTCAGATGCTTTATCTGCTTTCTATCCTACAGTCTCAAAGTGTGATGCTAATACTTTTTCAGCCACAACAAATTAATCAATCACTTTGTAATTGGGAGTCTTTCCTGTCAGCATTTCTAGTTTCGAACTAATCTGTGAACTGCTTTTTATAGAAAACTGAGTAAATTATGCAAGAGATCTAATTATACCTATTTTTCAGAAGACAAGATGGGTAAACTACAGATGTAAGTAGCAAGAAATGAACATCTGATTTTAATTTACCTGTGCTCAGCATCAGGAAAAAGAAGAAAATTCCAATTACAGGTTACATTCACAATGTCTAGTAGCCTGACAACCTCTAAACAATTCATTTTGAAAACAATTGTTTTGCAATTCCCAAAGATGTCACCCCTGGGGCTTTCCATGACAGGTTTTAAATCATAAAATTAGACAAAAATTGTGCAGGGTAGAGAGGTTAGGGGTTAGATTTGCCATTTCCTGCCTTAGTGTCATGTCAAGATAACCTCATCACCCTCCATGGCTAACAAAGGGAAATGCATGTTTATGTGGGAGGTTCAAATCATCAGGAAAAATTGTTTTACTCAAAACAAGAAACTGCCCATGTATGAGCTTTTCACAAATTGATGCAAATAAACTCACTTCTGTGGGATCTATGTAAAGATTAACATAATGATTAGTTATTGGTAATTTCCACAAAAAGATATGTGTGCTTAAGTGGATTCCATGAACAAATATTTGCTGTCATAATTGTGAGTCGTATCATATAGAGGAAGTTAAGGCATACCAGCAAATCAGTGAGGAAGGAGACAGCTCAAGGAAGTGTATGAGAGTTAATAACTAATAAGAAGGCAAAACCTGAAGAAGAAGAAGAAGAAGAAGAAGAAGAAGAAGAAGAAGAAGAAGAAGAAGAAGAAGAAGAAGAAGAAGAAGAAGAAGAAGAAGGAAGAAGGAAGAAGGAAGAAGGAAGAAGGAAGGAAGAAGGAAGAAGGAAGAAGGAAGAAGGAAGAAGGAAGAAGGAAGAAGGAAGAAGGAAGAAGGAAGAAGGAAGAAGGAAGAAGGAAGAAGAAGAAGAAGAAGAAGAAGAAGAAGAAGAAGAAGAAGAAGAAGAAGAAGAAGGAGGAAGAAGAAGGAAGAAGAAGGAGGAGGAGGAGGAGGAGGAGGAAGAAGAAGAAGAAGAAGGAAGAAGAGGAAGGGGAAGAAGGAAGAAGAGGAAGAGGAAAAAGGAAGAAGAGGAAGAGGAAGAAGAAACCTCCAGGAATTGTATAGCTAAATGACATGTTCCGATAGACCTAACCACTGCATCAAAGTCTGCCCCAGAATCCAAGCTGGGCCTTGTGCTATATACCCTACCTTTTTGTCCTGTGCTGAAGTTCTCCTATGGAACAGTGGAACAATTCAGTAGGCTCCCTCTCCCAGAAGATGCTCTCCACAAAGCCACCTAGGTCTGGAGGTCAGAGGAAACCAACACCCTCCATGCTAGGCTCACTTGTTTCTTTTATTGCTACCAGATGTCATTTTCTTCTTCCTTGTGGACTAGCTGCGGCCTGTTGGCAGCTCACCCCAATGTTTTCAGAGTTAAAGAGGTCAAAAGCTAGCACCTGATAATCACTTCATAAATGCTGGATGCTTTATAAATTTATCTATCTTCAGTTAAATGAAAGAGTGGAGGTTGAGGACAAAAATTAATGGCAGAGAGTTTCCTTAGCATTCATAAGATCTTGGGTTCCATCTTACATCAAAATAACCCTCTGGGGTATGTGCTATGAAAATGTTACAATGGAAACCCCAGTTTGAAGATGTAATCTGCATCCTGAAAGGCATGTGGTGAATATTAAAGTATACAGACTTAGACTGACTTCTTCAGAAATAAAACATGCCTGTTGAAGTTCTGGGTTCATGGGTTTGATTTATTTAAGGTTTATTTTTATTTTTATTGCTTGCTTTGGTTTTTCTCCAAAACTTGGTTTGGTGGTTTCATGGGATTTCTTGAAGTGGGGGATTGGTGTTTGGGTTTGGCTGTTTATTTCTGTTTTGAGTTTTGTTTGAGGTTTGTTATTTATTTATTTATTTATTTTTATTTGCTGTTTTCTGCCTGGCTGAGAGGTAACTGAGAGGCCTGTCATTATCTGTGCTGTGTCCATAAGCCACTCAGTTAACGCTGAACGGTCTGTGACTTGTAGCACAGAACAGTTTTTGCAAGTATCAACTCTGGAGAAAAATTTCTCAGTGTGGCTCTGTGTATGGACTATCGGATGCCACAGTCTTAACTACTGTCCCTAAACATGCCTCCCTTCTAGAAAGAACACATTTATGGCACTTTCCTACCAGGTGTGAATTAAGCATTTAAACCATGCTTTCTAAAGGTTTTGTGATTCAGAAGTTCTGTTCAAACCAACAAGTATTTTGTTTCTTTTTCATATAACTAAGGGAATCATCTATCTTGATCCTGAAGCAATGCATGAACTTTGTGTAGAGGTGACGTATGTGTATTGTTTCCTATGAACTGCAACAGCAAGAGCTATTTTCTATAAGTGGCTCAAAGTACCTCCTGCCATTAACCAGTTCACCCAGGCCATGGACAGGTGAACAGCTACTCAGATGCTTAAGCTTGCCCACAAGTGCAGGCCAGAGACAAAGCAAGAGAAGAAGCAAAGGCTACAGCCGGTGCTGTGAAGAAAACTGCTGGCAAAGGGGATGTCCCAGCTAAGAGACCATCTGTCCCCTGAGCAGAAATCAGTACAGTCACCGCCTTGGTGGAGAACAAGAAGGCTCAGCTGGTGGTGATTGCCCATGATGTTGACCCCATTGAGCTGGTGGCTTTCCTCCTGCCCTGTGTCTAAAGATGAGGTGCCCTACTGTATCATCAAGGGAAGGCCAGGCTGGGGTGCCTGGTCCACAGGAAGACATGCACCACTGTTGCCTTCACAGAGGTTAACTCAGAAGACAAGGGTGCTCTGGGTAAACTGGTGGAAGCTATTAGAACCAATTACAAGGACAGATATGACAAGATCAGCCACTGTTATATATATTATACATGTCAACCAGTCTAAAGATGCCATCCTCTGCTGCCCAGACCTCTTCCCCACCTCCTCTAGAGAATGCTTTCTCCTTCTGTTATATAATTTTGGATAAACCAATTCTCTCCCGTTTGCTCCTACTTAGACTTAATTTTGGAATCCTCCCCTCTCCTCTGCTCCCAGGAGAGCTGGATTCAGGTCGCTGCTATTTCAGGGAGGCTGTGCTCCAATTCTGCATCTCACAGAGAAACCGATGTGGAAAAGCAGCAGAAAGAAACTCACAGGAACAGAAGGGGGACATCGTCATGGCCAGTTCGATTTCTGGAAGTACAGGACAAAGAGCAAGAGGGTAGGGAGAGTCAGCAAGAACAAGAATAGGACCCTAAAAAGGGCTGCTGAGGAAAGTGACTAGCGCTGCTCTGTTCACTGTGGACACACATGAAATATGGAAAGAACTGCACTTGTGCTTCTGCTTGAGGTTCAACACGAAGTGGTGTTGTTACTAATTTTGTTTTACCATTTTCAATATGTGCATTTGACTATGATCTCTCTCCTCAGAACCTGATACACATGTCACATAAGAAACTGTTGGCTGAATATTAACAATTCTTCTTGATTATATATCTATGAAGTAACAAGCACAGAAAACATGCCTTAAATATGTCCAAAATCTTAATGCTATTTAGAGAAGAAAAGTGAATTCATAGTGTTTATAATATTTTGGATTGTACCCACAATGTGTGGGTGATTAGGTTGGAAGTCAGGTCCAGTTCTATACAACAAGGAATTCCCCGCTCTATTCACACTGTCACAATAAAGAGTCCTCAAAAGATTCTGTTTTTACAAAGTGTTCTGAGAGCTACTCAAAGACCTGGCCTTGGTTCTTTTCCATGCATGAGATCTCTTCGTGAAAAATAGACTCGGGGTTAAATCTAAGTTATTTTTATTTGTTTGAAAGAAATGTAGCAGGGGTTTTATAAATGCGTGGAAAAAAATCAAGACAGAGCAATATTCAGAGATGGGCGATTCCAACGTTCCTAACTCACCATATTGTTCAATTTTGCCCAAGGCCAGTCTCGTATTATTATCTCCAAATACCTAAAAACTAAAATTTATCTCCACAAGCCAACAAAGCTTATTAAGTATAGATGATGAGGGAAGGGAAGATCTGAGACAAGGGTAATCCAACTCCCATTTGCCCAAAGCAAAGTCTTGTAGGAAAATAATAAATTCTACAATGAGGTTCATTCCTCTAACCTGTGATGTAATCTTAAATATATGCATTTTGGTTCCCAGACAGTTGAGGGCAATATATTGACTTGCGTCCTAAGTTACTAGTGTGAATTATTCAAACCCAGGAGAGTCTTCATTGCCAGTACTTAACACACAAACCAGAGCTAAGTGGACGTCTTCTGCCTGAGGACCCACCATGCACCAGTGCACCAACTCTGTAATGCTAACACTTATTCTTGCTACGTCTTAGTGCTATTAGTAGGAGTGTTGAAATAAGAATGTCCAAAGCAGTCATGCAAAGCTTCCCTGGAACAAGGTAGGTTCCCAAATGCAAAGGATCATTAGTCTCTATCCTAGAAATGTCCATGAAAACAGAAATGGTAGTATGACTTTAATGTCACTCTATCCTCTTGAGGTCATAAAGCACTAAAGGGGTATCAGTCAATACGTGATTTTTTTTAAATGCGAAACACAACACTTTTGCCTGATACTTCTAATGATACAGGCAAAACGTGAAGCTGTCTTTACAGTCCTTCAGGCAAAGGTCTCTATTCTCATTCTACCTGATTCCTAGGTACAACTTTGCAGTCCTCTGGTAAAGTAATTCTGTTTTCATGTCAAGAAATATTTTGGGCAGCTTGGTCCCACCTCTCCATTTACCCTCATGGCTCTTCTCTCTCCCATCTGTTCATCAAGTTGATGAGCCTCAGTTGTAATCTCTAGGGAACGAAAATGCCTCTTTTATTCGGTCTTCTGGTTTTTATGAGGAGAATGCTGAATGCTACAATAATATTAGTTAATGAAGATGAAGCTGTCATCATTACACGCACTCCGAATCCCTCTCTCCCCGACTATCCAGGTGTTGGATAGACACGCCACTGTTCAAAGCCCCTGTTGAGAAACTCTTAAGATGAATGCAAATGTGACTTTTCCTACCTTATGGGGTAAGATACCAAGCAATTAACAAATCCTCCTCATGCTCTTGGAAGGAGATCATGGTCCTGTATAAATATTTCAGGATATCACAACATGGAGCCTAAAATTATAGTTGTCTCCGGGATGCATCTTTTAAAAAAGGAAAAAAATGACTTCTCAAAAGCGGTCTTCTTTCAGAGGAATGACACCAACAGAAAAAGAGTCAAAGTTTTCTTGTGGCTGATCAATCAATATCAGACCCTGTAGCCTTCTTGCATACACTCCCACATGTGAAGCAGCAATGTGGCTAGATATTGTGTCTTGTTGATTTGGGGGGATTTATATATTATTGGAAATATATATTGTTAGGTGATGCATGACAATAGATAGACAGACAGACAGATAGAGAGACAGACAGACGGACGGACGGATGGATGGATAGCTGGATAGATAGATAGATGGATCTCAGACTTTTCTTTCCAGTTTGCTCCAGTCACTCCCGATTTTCTGCTTAGTACCTCCACGTCGATATCAAAGGGGCATATAAGAATGAGTATGTCCTTTCTTCCAGTATAGTGAAAAAAAAAAAAAAATGAGTATGTCCAAACCAAGTTTCTAACCTTCTTACAGAAACTTCTGGTATGCTTTCAGCCCCCAGACCCATTTATCTGTAAATAAAAACTGCATCATTCCAGGTGCACAGCCTGGATCCATCCTTACTGTATTCTTTGCCTAATCGCCCTCCACCCAACAGTGGGACATGTGGCCCAGATTTCTTAACATCAGAATTAAATAGCATCCCACTACCTTGACTGCTGCTATCCCGGCCCACATTGCCACCAGTGCTTGCCTAGGACATTGATACCCAATTGAATTCACTCATTAATTTTTTTTCGTTTAGTGTATTGTCAGAAAGTAAATACATGAAATTCCTTTGGGCACTGCTCTAAAACAGCTGTTTGCTTGACTCCTCTACAAGCCAGACTCTTTGCAAAAGGCTTGAAAAAAGCTTATGAAGTTCAGATATACCACATACAACCACTAGTCTGAGGCCATGGTCACCCCTTCCTACTTTTTATCTTCAGTGGCCTTACTACCTCTTTGGTAGTCATGGTCTATGGTGCTTGCCTTTGCTGTCCTAACCGTGACAGTTATTAACATGGTGCCTCCGCTGATTCCCATACACACAATAACAACCCACCAAGATCATTCCAAGTCTTCTCTTTTCAAATTTTGCTCATGGCACGGCCAACCTGACACTTTATCCCTTCTCTGCATCTTTTCTTCCTAGCACTTACCGCCATATGCTAGAGTTTGTGTGTCTGCCCCACACACCTTGACTATCATCTACAAGAGGGGAGTCACTGGAGTCGGTTTCTTTCCTGCCTTTGATCTGCTCTCTCTTCCATGTACAGTGCTACATGTGACATATGACAAACATTGAATAAGTACTTCACTTTCTGCCATCTCACTGGTCCTTGAGATCCATAATTATCCAAAGAGCAGCAGGACTGGAAAACACGTTTTTCTTTACCCCAAACACTTGATATAAGGCATGAAGATATAAAAGAGGAAAACTGAAATTTGGTTTTTCCACTCATTATTAATACTTGACACCAGTTTTCTAATTACCACATACTAAAAGGCTGGTTTTCACTGGAGAGCCAGGCTGGAGGAGAAATAATCAGCCCAAAATGCTCGCACGCACTACTCTGGCTCCGTCCTTTGGATTTAAGAGATAGTTTTGTTCAACATCTAAAACAATGTTTGCAACCTGTAAATTTGAAAAACAAAATTTAAACTGGCAAGTACTTGATGTTTAGGAAAAAAAAAAAAAACTCTTGTGTGGTAGTTGTGCCGATCTAAAGCTAGAGCAATTTCTTCTAATAAAAAATAATTTATGATTTTTCTCAGGGCTGAGAAAAATGTCAGCGCACCTAACCCTCTGCTTTATAAAACATGCATTCCCAGGATTTGTTTTTCAAACTGGATTTTTATTTCAGTTTTAAAGTTCTCTAGTCAATGCCAATCATTAGAGAAAACCTTTACAAATAATCCATAAACTAAATTACAGGGGAAGTGAGATGACTTGAGATCTTGTCTTGGACAACCCTCAGTGAAACAGACTTCACCTATCAAACCACGATTAACAAGTCACCCCACCTTAACCATTAGCAGAAATGGCATTCTGTCAGGTTTGTTTGGGTTTTTTTTTTTTTTTCTGACATCATAAAATATCTTTATTTGGAAGAAAAAAAATTTATTTTAGCTCAGAATTCCAGCTTATAGTCTACCACTATGGGGAAATCAAGGCAAAAGGAGGTAGTCACATCACATCAACAGTGAAGAGCAGATAGAAGCTGAATACATTCATGCTTACCTGTGCTCAGCCTCCCCTGTACAAACCCTAAGCCCAGGGAATGTTGCCACCCTTAGTAGATGATGGTTCTTCTCAGGAGATGATGCAATCAAGCCAATCCCTGACACACAAGCCCAAAGGCCAACTTGATATTTTCCAGGTGATGCTAGTTTATGTCAACTTGACATTTAAAACTAACCATTGCACATACTTTTTTTTTTCTAGCTTAGGGTGGTTATTTATTCTCAGTCATTCAACAATAAGATATATTTAGGATTTTTAAAAATAAAACCATGAAACACTCTAGCATAAACATTTCGCAAAGCTTATTATTAAGAATTAAATTTTTGTTCTCACAGGAATATATTTTTAACTATTTTTATTGGATATTTTCTGTATTTACATTTCAAATGTTATTCTCTTTCCTGGTTTCTCCTCCAGGGCACCCCTCTCCCAATCTTCTGCCCCCAACTTCTATGAGGGTGCTCCCCGTCCCACCTACCCATTCCCTATCTCACTACCCTGGCATTCCCCTACATTGAGGAAATTGAGCCTTCACAGGACCACGGGCTTTTTCTCCCATTGATGCCTAACAAGGCCATCCTCTGCTGTATATGCAGCTGAAGCCAAAGGTCTGCCCATGTGTGCTCTTTGGTTGGTGGTTTCGTCCCTGAGAGCTCAGGGGGCAGGGTCTGGTTAGTTAATATTGTTGTTCTTCCTATAGGGTTACAACCCCCTTTAGCTCCTTTCTCTAACTTCTCCATTGGGGTCCCCGTGCTCAGGCCAGTGGTTGGCTGTGAGCCTCCAAGTGTATCTGTCAGGCTCTGGCAGAGTCTTTCAGGAGACAGCTATAACAGGCTCCTGTCAGCAAGCACTTCTTGAAATCAGCAATAGTGTCTGGGTTTAGTGTTTGTATATGGGATGGATCCCCAGGTGGGGCAGTCTCTGGATGGCCTTTCCTTCAGTCTCTGTTTCATACTTTGTCACAGTATTTCCGTTAGACAGGAACCCTTCTGGGTTAAGAATTTGGAGATGAGTGAGTAGTCCCATCCCCCAATGGGGAGCTTTGCCTAACCTCTGGATATAGTCTCTACAGGTTCTCCCTTCTGTTTATTGGACACTTCAGCTAATCTCTTTTCTGTTGGGTCGTGGGAGCCTCTTGTTTTCCTGACATCTGTGACTCACTGGTGGCTACCCCTAGTTCCCCACCCCCCATTGCTGCATACCTCTGTTCAAATTCCTGAGCCTCTGGATATTCTTGTCATGTATTATCTATTCCATTTCTAGAAACATCTAAAGACAAGAATCTACAGACTTGCAAATAACCTTCTAAGTGGCTAGACTAATACCCAGCAAAATAAATATGGTGACTACTAATCTGTTGAAAGAATGGATACACTGAGCATCTTTCTCTTTGCACGGCGTCAGAGTAAAGGTAGGATTTCGACTTTTGGAATTAGCAAATTAAACTGAGCAGTTAGTATTGAAGGCATGATTTTGCAAAGTGTATGTTGTTCATATTTTTTTAAAAAAACTGTGCCACGTAAAAGAGTTCTGTTTAGTGTAAGCCCCATCCCTGCTGCCCTCCCAAACTCCCAATACAATAAATGAAATGTACATTTCTGTTGGCTTCTATTTGCTGGATGACATTTAGTTTTAATTCGAACTGGTCTTCATAAATTCTGCCACTGTGCACATCTTAAATGGCTCCGTTCTTTATTCAAAATCGTCCCTCTTGCTCCCAGAATTGCAGTAAATAGATCTTCTAAAGGGGAAATAAAACTATTTCAACAACAGGCCTATTTCAGCAGTTTTTTAAAAGGTATTTCTTTCATTCCCTCGGCTGGACTTTTCGTTTTATGCTTGGGAAGCTGTGTTATATATACGTGTATTTTAGTCCAAATGGATGTGGTATTTTTTTTTTGTTGTTGTTGCTATTGTTGATGTTGGCTTTTCTATTTTCCACTTCAGTATGTTTGCAAAAGCAAAGCCATGCATTTCCTTTATTCTTCCATTTGTGGATCTCCATTATTGAACCTGTCTTCCCCTTTAAAGAAAGAATTCTCTGGATACTCTGATTCATAATTTCCCCAAATGAAAAAAAAAATCAAACTTATAGATCACAATATTTATGCCATATAACAATCTTAAAACAATGATTCATTTTTCTGCACACTTTTAGGAGTACCTTATGTGCAAGCTTTTCCTACCTTTTCTTCCTATAAACCCTAATGTCAACCAGAAGCATCAGAATTATAACCTATCCACAGAGGTCCTGAACTGTCTCCATAAAAAGGGGAACAGGAAGCGATGAGGGTTCTTCAGGAGCATGGTTTTTTCCACTGAGCATGTTCAGAGGCACTAATTCCTTCCTTGGGTCTCATAGTAACATCTAAACTTCATAGAAACTAAAGGTAATTTAAATTAAAGCTAAGAAAATAAAACCATATACAAAAGGAATCTATGAATGGTTTTATCACAATGTTGTTCTATTATAACAGCAAAAATATATAAACACAAAATACACACAAATGTGTGTGTTACTAAAAATGGAGAATAAAAACACTGAAACAAAATAAACCACATTTTGATATTATCTCTGAATAAAGTTCTGATTATTCTTGCATCCCATTTTTGGAGGCAAATTCCAGCTATGTAGTGCAGACTGGTCTTGAACTCCAGGCCCTCGTGACTCAGTTTCCCAAATGCTGAGATTATAAGTATGCACCATTCACTTATCTCTATGGTTTTTTTTTTCCAGTTTGTAATTTTTCTCCCAACAACATGATTTCCCACTAAATCCATTTCAAAATGTTTAAGAAAAAAAATATTGTGTTTATGAAGAACTGAATCCTACGGTCCATGTTTTGTGTTTAGTTATATATCTGCCCTAGTTATAGGATAAGAAGAACAGAGTAATGACCTACATTGTTTAGGGTGAAAGAGTATCACGTGCTGATATGTTTCTTCTCCTGAAGTCCAGCTACTAGGAAGGTTGTGAACATAAACGAAGCAGTGCAAAGGACCGGAGGATGTCCGCCTCTCGTTGCTGAGAAACTTGCACTTTCTGATCCCACTGTTTGCCCCCCACTTTTAGACAACTAAACAGAGGTGTGTAATCTTTCAATGACCCCATACAACATGATCAAAGGGTTATTATTTTTTTTCAGGCAAATTTTTAGTTAAAGGAAGACCAACTCACAACCTTATGGAAACACGGCAATGTTAAACTTTCGCTTACGCAATTTTTACTTACTCCTAACTGAAATATATAGGTGATTTTCATCACCTACTTGAGTTGCTTTCATTCTTTTTACCGAACCCTCTCCTGCAATTCCTACTTCATAATGTCGTAAACATGTCAGATTTTTCATTCACTCTTATTTACTTGTTACACACAAGATTCTCGATTGAAATAATTCTGTGATTTTTATTTTTTTTTTTTTTAGTCCAAAGAAGAATTTGAGTTCTGGACTAGAAATATCTCTCCACAGTGGCACAAACTCCAAAAGTAAATACAGCTATTAAAAGTAATTACACCAAATTGCCTGAGCATGGTAAACAACAGACCAGGGCCAAGTGCTAAAAACTTGAGAGTCCCTTATCAAACTATCTCATAAAAGCCTCCAAAAATCGATCATCCTCCAGCCTTACTTTTATGACGGCATTAGGAGTAGCATTTAACTTTTTTATATAAAGAGCAATCACATGGAAAGCTGGCCTATGCTAATCCTTTAAACCTATTACTAACAGTTTATGCATTCTAATCCTAAGCAAACCAGAGTGTATATGTATACACACACTTTCTCCCAACAATAGCTCTTTCAAAAAGGGTTCCTGCCAGGCAACCATACCATATAGTCACTAAACATTGCCCATCCGTGCATGGACTAGCTGTGCAGGACTCATATTAACATGGATGGGAGTTTTCCAGTCACGTCCCAGTCTCTGGAACAAATAAAGTAACCCAGTATTGGATGGTCTCTCACATATGTTTACCATAGGCGGAAGTAGAGGGGACTGAGAAGGAGGAAGAGGAAAAGGAAGAAGAGAAGGAGGAGGAGAAAGAGGAGGGGGAATTTACTCTGCTATTTATTATTCATTTGGCAAATATCTTGAGGTTCACATTTTCAATAGTTTTGTCCTTTGGACTCAGGTATCATTGTTCCTGGTTCAAAAGTAGAAGAAAATCAACAACTTCAGCCATTTTTATACAAACATTTCTTGATTTACTTTTCGCCATTCTTTTGTTTTATTGACATAATTAGAAATACAGCAAATGAATGTGACCTTCAGAAAAAAAGGTGGTTGCGGCCATTTTGGTGGTGTCATCTAGTAACACGAAGTGTGGCATTTGCTCACACAACTGAGGACAGCTGCGTGTTTCACAACAGAAACATCTGTTAACTCACTTTCCTATATCCTGGCTACTCACCAGATGCCGATGCCCTCCTAGGGCAATGCAAGCAGTTAACTCAGAGACAACTATCGAAAATCGTGTAACAAACGGTTAAACAAACTATACCCAGCCCACACCAGGGGATAAGTCTTTGTTATTCAACATGGTGGGCATGTCTCGGTCTATGATTAAACAAAGGTTCTCGGGACAAATTACCAATTAAAAATAAACCATTCGTCAATACCAATTTTACTCCAACAGATATCTGTATTATAATGGAGCACAGGAGAATACAAGACAAACACTTTTTAGTACAATGCATTTATTTAATTAATATGTGTGTGCCTGGGTATATCTAGGTGCACCCTGTGAGTTTAATGCCTGTGGGGTTCATTGAATGGTCTCAAATCTCCTGGAACTGGAGTGACATGACATTGTAGGAGGTGACCATGTTGGTGCTGAGAACCGAGCTGCTCTTAGCTGCTGAGCCATCCCCACAGCCCCACAGACAAACTCTGGTGTGCACTTGCCTCTGAATGTGCCTCTACAGGGTCACAAGACATCTTTGTCTTTAACACCTAGGATGTTTTCCACAATGGCAAATAGACGTTTATTAGATAAACATCTCAGGAAACATGATTTTCAGAGTCAGGGAGTTTGTGATTAGAGGCAAGTGAGAGAGAGGAGTCTGTTTGCCCTACACCTTTCTTAGACACGTACATGGAACCTCACTTAAATAATAACTCCATTGATTTGGATTAAAAGCCCAGAATTTAACAGTCAGTTTGTGACTTCCAGTATAGAGATGGTTAAACCATGGAAAACTGGGGGGTTCTTTGTCCTGTGCGCCAGACTAGCTCAATTTCCTTACCCACATGTCCTCCATTAATTGCCTTTGCAATGGATTGTTAATAAGTTTTTGATGTTAAGCAAACATCAATGCTCCCATTAAAGTGAGACCAAACACTGTGACTATTTGTTTAATAACACAGTCGGAATGAAGGACGAAGTTCAATTAGTACTGGAGCTGATACAGCCTTCATTAGGAAGGAGAGGCAATTAAAAAGGGGGAAGGCTGCAGGAGGCACTGATGTGCACATCATGAGGCAGGCAGAAAAGGACAAGCGACACCAAGTTCCCTGTGAAAAAGCTGGACCATGAGGACTTCAGACGGAAAGAGGCATCATTAGCTCAGAATTAGGCATGCTAACAGGGTGGTCCTTACCTCACTAGCTCCCGAAGAAATATGACGCCAAATCGTGTAATGTAAATAAACTGTGGGGTGTCGGGACAGTTGGAAGGGATGGGATCTCTCAAGCAGGTAGACCTTGGTTTAGCACAGGGCTGTGTTTACCGACATTCTTCCATGGATAGTTCTGAGCACTGTTTGGGAAGTCAGAGGACCCACCTGTACCATGAACTAATTGCGTGACCTTGAATCAGCATCCAGCCTCTGTGGGCTTGTTTGTCTGTCTGTGGAAAATTCAGAGGGAAGCAAATCAGCTTTTCCAGTCACAAGTTTATAATCTGAGCATTTATCACCATCATTGTTACTCTGGTGATGCTGAGCATGATACAATCACAAATTACCTGAAGGCGAGCATCTGATTTTCCGAAAGGAGTGTGCTAGAAAGTAAGGGCGGCGGGTTTACATTGTGACTAAATAAATCCAGAACTTAATAATCATCTTACAGCTTCAGTGATGCACTTAAGGCACAGAAACCCAGAGTGTTGTTCTGTTCTGATCTCTATATATGGCCTAGAAATTTGAAACCAACATGATAAATAGAATTTTTTTTAAAAAATCCTCTCTTTATAGTACTGAGTGTTTCTAACATGGTGCCAGATCTTTGGAGGTAATAAATGTGCCTAAAGTGTGAAAAGGAGAATTCTTTCATCTATTAAATTGTTTAATGACAACTCGGTCGTACTCCAAGGTCATTCTTGACATCACTGCTTTGTGAAGTAGCCCACTGGGAGCGGACCAGCTGCCAAGAGTCTGTTTTGCCTGCAGAGCTCCCACAAGGGAGAGCAAGTTAGCCAGCCTTCCAGAGTCAAACAGGAGACAGGAGCACAGAGGATGGTTAAAAAGAAGCAGAAAAACACTGCAATAAAACAAGCAAGATGGGGGCAAAAGCGCCGGATCTGAAGAGGAAGATAGTTTCACTCGAGTGCAGAAGGCGGCAAGCCCGCTTTCAGAAATTCATTCTCAGGAAGTGTTTCCTTTGCAGATTTGTTCAACAGCCATTTAGCAAGTAAACCATGGCAGCCTCTGACTAGAAAGCTAACAGAGAAATGAAGGGATGAGTCGGGCAGATGAAGAAGTGGGAGGACGGCCAGAGGCTCCTAGTCAGTGAGAAACAAAATTCCACAGCACTAAGAAAAGCTGTGGTTATTCCAACAATGGCAAATATTTTAATGTCGGTGATAGAAGGAGGTCGCGAATAGGAAGTAGGAGAAACGGAGGTCGGGGAAGCCACAGGACACTGGTTCATGAAGAATCAGAGACTATGGCTCACACTTTTAGCGATCACGGGGTTAGATGGGGTGGGGCATCGCTGAAAGCCTTTCAGCACCGTGTGTCTAATACAAAGGTTCAAATATCACGCTGGGCTCCTGGTAAGGTGCGAGATAAGGCAATAACTCGGACAAGATGGTGGCCTGGGCGGTGTGATGCTGAGGAAAGATGCTGAAAAATGTCCAGTATCCGCTTTCTCTTTTAAAAGCCAAAGCGACTGGACCATTGATCCATTGTAGAGTGATAGCGAAAGAAAGGCACTAAGGACAGAGCCAAGGCTTCAAGGCTGACTTGGAATTTACAACATAGCGCCGACTCCAGAGCCTTCATAGTGTGTTGGTCCATGATAACAGGGTAAATTTCTACGAACAGTGCATAGCCACACAAATATTGATAAACCCATCTATGTAAGCAGAAAATCAGGAAAGAACCACATGTCCTCTCATAGAAAGGCACGTATGACATAATTAAATTGGTCACACGCTGTAGAATAGCTTAATGTGGTGTCGTTAACATGCATTTCATACCTTATCTGCATAACCAGATATAATCAAAATTTGATAACTATTTATAAATCTTGAATATTGAAACAGAGGCTCTCACTATCAATTTATATGTGCACCAATTCGAAGTCACATTTCGGGTGTCGTTTTTTTAAGAAGAGGTTATGTTTTTGTTAAGTAAGCAAAGATGGCAGTTCGGTGAAGCTGCACTGGACTGTGGTGAAGGAGTTAGCTGTAGAAACCAGGCTCTGAGTTCAAGTCCTAAGTTTACTGCATTCTGGCTGGGCAAACTAGAGAAAGTGCTCAGCCTCTCTGTGCGTCAGTGGCTCTTTTAAATGAAGTAATATATCTATTTAAGAAATAAACTGTGATGTTTGATCAAAATAATAACGAAACGATTCTTAGGGACTGCTTAGTACATAGAATACACAAAAATAAATTATGAATAAAAGCCAATGACAGGGTGGAGAAATAGCTCATCATTAAATGTGCACACTGCTTTCTTTCCGGAGGTTGGTTCACAGTGTCAGCATCAAAGCCTGCCTCTCCAGTTTCCCTCCAGTTTTTGGCTCATGAATAAAAACACTAGGCAAATGGATGGAACTAGAGGCTATCATCCTGAGTGAGGTAACCCAGTCACAAAAGAATACTCATGGTATGCACTCACTGATAAGCGGTGAATACCCAAGAAACAATTCACAGACCTTAAGAAGCTCAAAAAGAAGGAAAGCCAAAATGGAGATGCCTCAGTCTTACTTAGAAGGAAGAACAAACACTCACAGGAGGAAATAGAGGGACAAACAGAGGAGCAGGGATTGGAGGAAAGATCGTCCAGAGACTGCCTCATCTGGGGATCCATCCCATATGCAGCCACTAAACCCATGCACTATTGCTGATGTCAAGAACTACTTATTGGCAGAAACCAGATAGGGATGTATTCTCAGAGGCTCTGCCAGAGTCATACAGATACAGAGAAGGATTCTTGCAGCTAACCATCAGACTGAACACAGGGACCCTGATGAATGTTCAAAAGAAAGGACTGAAGGAGCTGAAAGGGTCTGCAACCTCATGGGAAGAACAACGTTATCAAAGAACTAAACCCTCCACAACTCCCATGGACTAGAACACCAACCACTGAACACACATTGAGAGACCTATGGCTCCAGGTGCATATGTAGTCGAAGATATCAGTGTCTGGCATCAATGTGAGAAGAGACCTTTGGTCCAGGGAGGGCATGTTTTCCCACTGTAGAGGAATGACAAGGTAATGGAGTAGAGAGGGTGATTAGGAGGAAGTGCACCTTTGTGAAGGCAAGTGGAGGGGGAAGAGGAATGGGAGCACGGTGGGGCAAGGGGATTATATTTCAAATGTAAATACAGAAAGTATCTAATAAAAAATTAATTTAAAAAAACAGCATATTGCTCTTGTAAAAGACAGGAGGAGGGTTGCCAACCTTGGGCCTGTGAGAACATCTTATTCTAGTGAACTACTCACACACATACACACACACACACACACACACACACACACACATGTGAGAACATCTTATTCTAGTGAACTACACACACACACACACACACATGTGAGAACATCTTATTCTAGTGAACTACTCACACACACACACACACACACACACACATGTGAGAACATCTTATTCTAGTGAACTACTCACACACATACATACACACACACACACACACACACACACATTCACACACATTTACACATACACACTTAAATCAAAGTATGGTTTTTAACTCTACCTGAAGATTAAACAACTCAAAGCTTCAAGAGTTTGGGGGTTTGTTGATTTTAGCAGCATGAAGAATGTTACAGGACCTTTGCCCATATTCTATCAAGATAGAAAATGTTGTTCATCAAAGGAGTTATGACATGGCAGCTTTAATTTCAGTAGAATGAGATAGTCTTCAATTGAGAGAAAAAATTCTTGTAGGAACAAAAGATATGCATGAACTATAACAAAATACTAGACACACTTTTAATCACAGCACTGTGGGTTTGAGGCTTGGTCCACAGAGTGATTTCCAGGACAACCAAGGCTCCACAGAGAAACCCTATCATGCAAATGAGTAACTAAATAAATAGCAAGAAGCCAGACCCAGGATTTGAAGGAGACCTGATTTTGTTTAACATATCGCTGATTTTTAAGTCTTCCTAACTACATCCTACAGAATAGGTGGTAGCCCAAAAGACAAACTCTCCAAGTTTTCCATAAGAAGAATCTAAATGGACCGAAAAAGTCAGCTTCCATTTCTAAATGTTTACTTAGAGACAAATCAGCTAATTTGATATTTTGGTATGTTGCAATCAAATTAAGCTCATAAATACCAAGGTATCTTCTTTCCTGTTGGGCTGGTTGGTGACATGATTAGTTTTGTGAACCAGGGTCTCATATCTGTCTTGGACCCAGTCTGAATCTAACCTGCCTTTCTCGGGGTCCTTGTAGTAACTTTGTTTAAATGCTCACGTGCAGCTTCACCGTGCTGACACACTCCTTGCCGGAGCTACATGTTGAGACTGCTAACAATTTTCTGGAGTTCAATGAAATCACTTCTAAGTTGTCGGGAATGGCGCTGGTAGCAATAGTATGCGTGGCTCAAGAACTCAGCGACGTTACTCGTCAGCCTTGGGAGTCAACTTCTCATCACTTCAGCCCAGATGCACAGAAGTTTGCCTTGTAAAGGATCCTCTTCTAAACCAGCCTTAGTATGGGGTGATTTAGCCACCCATAGTTGACTCTATTTACTTACTCTTCGTGGTTCCTAGGCTCAAAATCAAAGTTATACACATGCTTGGCAAGTGCCTACCATCAAAGCTACTCTGTTCATCCCCCTACCAAGGGTATTTTTAAAGCATTTTATTCACAATGACATGAAATGCTGCACCTCATGAGGTAGTCTCCAGGAACAATGGCCAAACATCTATCGAATTTTGTAGCCTTCCCTTAACTTATTACGCTATATGATCTTTAAGTACTCAGATAGACAGTGCCTGAGGTCACTTGGACATATGTGCACACACTCAGCATAAACTACGGTTGCTGTTTTACATTGCACCTCTTAAGAGAAGTTCCACAATGCAGCTGCCCTGAGCCAACAATCCCGCACAGCAACCCCACCACAAGGAGAGACCCCTGATGCCCTACACCGCATTGTGTTCCTTGGCTCTATGAGGTTAAGTATATTAGTCAGACTAAATGTATTTTCAGCTCACAGCATTTTATTTCACAAGGAGCTTATTGCCAGATAACTCCACAGCAAATGGAAGAACAGCTATAATGTTTTATGGTCCTCAGCATCTATGTGTTTTTAATGTATAATTTTATTGGCATATATTCATATGCATAGTAATGGGTTTCATAAAGACATTTTCCTACAAGAATATCACATACTCTGACCTATTCGCACACAACACACGCTTCTTTTAATTCCTGTTTCTCGCCCATTATTCCCTTTTATTTTCCCAGTCTCACTCATACTTTTCAGAGAGAGGGGGGGGGAGGGAGGGAGGGAGGGAGGGAGGGAGAGAGAGAGAGAGAGAGAGAGAGAGAGAGAGAGAGAGAGAGAATATCTATGTACCTAAATAAAATCTCGGATCCTTGAATGACTGAAGGCTGTGCTATTTCTGGGTTGAGTATGACTTGTTTCCTGTGTATGATCCCATATGGTAAAAGGAAGCAATTACTAAATACCAAGATCATACTTGTAATGAATGAGCAAAGATTGGACCTCATCACCTTGCGTTTCGGTCTTACTGAAGTCAAGGCTTCTGAAAATATAACCATCCCGGGAAAAGGAAACTAACAAAGAGAGGGAAGGTTCCAAAGAAAAGTGTACCATGCTTTTGTAAATGTCAAAACTTAAAACTTAGAACACTGTGGGGAAGTGGCCAAAACTGTAGGCTAGATTCTGGTGGTATAGCTACTGGTGTGGTGTACATTGTCCCCACCACTGTGACTAAATCTAGTAAAACTTCCTGGATCTCCAAACCCAAACAAAGATTTGAATGTAGAATAGAGACTATTTTAGGAAAAGAAATGGATCAGCAGAAATGTGAAGGGGACAAGGATAATGGGAGTCTGAATTTTATCAAACTACATTATACACATATAGGAAAATAACATTAATGAAACCCATTATTATGTAAAATTAATATATGTTAGTAAAAATTTAATTGTCATTTTTTTAATTAAGGATAAGTATCAATCCACCTGGACTAATGAGGAAGAAGCACTTTAGAGACAAGCCCAGCTATTTCAAGACATTTTTTCTTATAATACATATGGTTGACGCCCAAGAACTCTAATGTCTGAAATCCTTAGAATTAATCCTTTCTAAACCATCCTTTTAAAGGCAAAGGGTTGAAAAAAGCAGGCTGTACCTAGGCCCCCAACACATATAGAGCAGACAGGCATCTTGGTCTTCATACAGGTCTCCCAACAACTGGAGCAGGGGGTAATTCTGTTTCCTGTCTGTGGATCCTGCAACCCTTACTGGGCTGCCTTGTCTGGCCTCAGTCGGAGAGATTGGGCCTTGTCCTACAGAGACATTAGGAGCCAGGGTGAGTTGGCACCCAAGGGGGACCTCACCATTCTCAGAAGAGAAGGGGAGAGGAGGGAGGAAAGGGCTGTTGGGGGACAAAGGGAGGGGAGACTGCAGTTGGGCTGTAAAGTGAATAAAGACTTAATTAATGGAAAACAAAAAGAAAAAAGAGTAAGGGTTGAGCAGAGAAAGTGACCAGAATTTCCTTATGACCCCTCCACCCCAGGATTTCTATATAGTGACAGTCTCTCAGTCTCTGACATTAATGGGTAGAAGATGTTTGTTAGGAAGTCAGCTCTGTGGGTAGAAAGGGGAAGGCAACATGCAGGCCAAAGAATGCCACTCAGCCATCTTGTTTGTTAAGTCATGCTTTTGTGGAATGTGCTGGCATCTTCATTAAATGTCTTCTGAGTGCTTGATGACAAATGTGTGTGCATATATATGTATATATATATATATATATATATATACATACATAATTTAGCACCTCTTTTTCTATTTCATCCTTTCTTCATGTATAATGTATGCATTTATGTTCATGTTTATCTATATTCAAGTACATATTCACATACAAGAAAGCACATAAAGCCCAAAGGACAATTTCAAGGGTTGTTGCCATTCCTCATGTATAGTTATGTTACGACAGGGTGTCTCGTTGACCTAGGACTCACAAAATAGTCTGCGCTAGCTAACCAGCGAGCTCCAAGCATTACCTGTCTCTGTCCCCTACCTCAACTTTTCCTACATGGGTTCTAAAGATCAAATGCAAGTCCTTACCCTTGCAAGGCAGACTCTGCAGGCTGAGTTTTGGTTTCTGGCCTGGTTAGGACTTTGCTAAGCTTTTTAAGATTGTGAAAATGAGTAAAGTGTAGCTTTAATCTCAGCACCTAGGAGACAGAGGCAGGCAGATGTCTGTGAGTTTGAGGCCATCCCGTTCTAAATAGAAAGTTCCAGGATAGCAGGTCTGTATTGTGAGATACCATTCCAAAAACAACATACTATAAATACTGGTTTTTGTCTTTACTCAGTTGAAAATCGAAAGATAATTCTTTTGAAATAGCAAAATTACATTGATTTTATTCTCTTTTGGACTGCATTTTCTAGCTAAATCAACATAGGCAAATGAAGCTCTCTGAGGTTCTCTTTCCTCACCTATGATGTGAAAATAATTATATCTATTTTATTGAGTTCCTAGGAAGAATAAATGAAATGAGACACTTAGTAGATGTTTTCAGTAAATATTAGCTATTATTTTATTTTTATTGTTATTTTTTTAAGCTCTCTTATTTTTTATGAGACCTTTGCAATCCAATTGTTCTGGGAAACAATGCAATCCTCACCTGATGTCAAACAGTTCTGGTTTCATTCATTCACTTCAACGACAAAAGCAATGTGCAATTAACTGTTGCGTGCATGTCAAATAGAGTCACAAACACAAGGAGAGATCACTGTGCGCAGACTCGTCAGAAATACTTTAACAGAAGCTCCAAGCTTCCATGCAGGGAAAGGAAATGGCCAACGAGGTGGGGGAGCGGGAAGGGGTCACGGGCAGACAGGGTCAACAGCAGTCAGCAAAGAATAACTTCAAATCACAGGAACTGGGGTAGGAACAGGCAATGGGAATGGAAAACAAAGCCCACAGTGCTCCTTAGCTGAGGCCAGCAAACCAAAACCTTTTAGATATTTTCCCATTCTAAAGCTCCAACATTTATATTTTTGGATGAGGAAAGTGCTATTCTTCCTCTGCCCATGATTCATATCCTGTCTCTTTTTGTCCCACGTTCCTGTACTTTTCTGCATCTTCAAGAATGGCAAATGCGAGAATGATCAGTGGTCGTGCCTATCGGAGGACATAGAGACACTTGTCTAGAGAGGGATGGGATCAGTGGGAGGATGCACATAGGCTGAGAAATCATCTTAGATTTCACTCCAAGCTTTGCCAACATGAATTACACAGCAGAGCCTCGGTGTGTCTTGGTATCAAATGGGATGGAAAGAACGCACTGTTAGAGTAATAGCTGGTGGATGCTCACTGTAGCTGCTATGAAACTGGAACTCAAACAATGGATGTGATCATTACACAAAAGGAGGTACGTACAGAGAAGAAGAAATGACAGGAAAGCAAACACTCATTGTCAACTTTCCGTTTCTTGTTGGCCAACACCTCTTGGTTGTGGGATAGAGAAAAAAATGGAAAAGAGAACTCAAACAAGAGAAAAAAAAAATGTAGCTTCAAAATTATCTGCTCTAGATTCCAGATCCTAGTCTGTTAACATTTCAGCTTGTGGACATTATTTTTGTGGTTTAAATCAAATGCCCTAAGCTACGTCTCCACCCTTACAGGAACGTCCTCTTCCCCACCTACAGACTCTGAATGACCCTCTCCAACTCCTGCTTTGCTTTAATAAGAACATCATTTTTCTCTCATAACAGAAGGGCTCATAAGCCTCTGAAGAATTTTCTTACAGGCACAAACCTCAATTCAAGAAAACAAGGCTTCCTCGTTGGTATGCCCTGCTTATTAGTGGGGGTGCATGCAATTGTCTGCCTTCCGTTGTGTTCATTGACTGAATTTATTTTTTTCACACAACCAAGAGCAATGTATGGATCTGAAATCATGTCGGTTCCTTACATAGGAAAAATAGGCACAGTCATTCCCTGTACCTAACTTACAGTCAGTGGATTGTATCATTCGGTGAGAGTGGTGGCCGAGGAGTCATTGACAGAACACAGGCATGACATATAAGACCTCTGTCTTGATTTTACTTTACAGCTATCAAATGAACAAGAGCCCTCAAATGAACCACTCGGGAATATTGCTGTTCACTGAGGCTTTATTCCAGTGAGCAATTCTTTTTTAAGTCCACTGCTTCTGGGGACTAGAGCAATGGCTTAGAATTTAAGAGTACTTGCTTTTTTTTTTTTTTTTTTTTTTTTTTTTTTTTTTTTTTTTTTTTGCAGAGGACCTGGGTTCAGTTACGAGCACCCAGAGATGGCTCACCACCTGTCATTCCAGCTAAAGGTGATCAGGTCGCCTCTTCCAGCCTCCATGGGCATCTGCATTCATGAGGTATATGTGCATATGCTCGGATACTTGCAAATGCACATAAATTTAATAAACAAAAATATATTTTCTTAAAAGCCCAGTTTCCCTCAAATTATAGGAGGGAGATGACCAGATGAGATTGTTTAGCAGGTCCTGCTCTTCCACATCCTGCTCTTCCAGTGAATTAAAGTTCAGGTACCAGCACCTATGGCTCATGTAACTCCAGAGCCAGGGAATCTAACATTTCTGGCCTCCATGAGTGCCCACACTTGAATTCATGGATCCACAGAGATCTACACATAGGAATATAATTAAAATGAACATCTTTAAGAAAAAAAGAATGAAAGAACAAAAGAAAGAAAAGAGGAAGGAAGGAAAGAAAGAAAGAAGGAAAAGACAACTAGGATGGTGAAAAACTTGGATGGTTCTTCAGAACACCTCTTGCTGACCCAACATTAACACATGACTCAGTAAAATCTACAAAAAGACAGAACTACCAATCCTAATACATTACCCAAGGGACTGATACAGTGACCTCAGAGGCTACTTCTCATAATCGCTATACAGAACCAAAAGAAAAAATAAGGCTCCTTAACAACCTAAGACTGATAGATCAATAGGGGAGTGGAGGTATGGAGAGATGGCTCAGTGGTTAAGAGCTGGCTGCTCTTCCAGAGGACAAGAGTTCAGTTCCCAGCATTCATGCGATAGCACACCACCCTCGGTAACTCCAGTACTACCACCATCTTCTGGGACCTAAAGGCAACAGGCATGGACATTGTACACAGACATACATGCAGACAAAACACTCGTGCATATTTTATAAAAAAGCAACCATCTACAGGCTTCTCACTGCTACCTGTTTCCAGCCTAGAAAGGAGTACAACTAGAGCACATGAGCAACTGTTGGATGAAAACCTTTGCAAGTAACAGAGTAATGTTGACAACATTGTGTGAGCAGGATACAATACCATATACCTACAGCTTAACAACTCAAGAGAAAATGGCAAGGGGAACAATCAAACTCAGAAACGAGAACCCCATCTCAAGCAGATGGAAGGATGACTGGATGGATGGATGGATGGATGGATGGATGGATGGATGGATGGATGGGGATGGATGGGTGGGTGGGTAGATGGATGAATGGGTGGATGGGTGGATGGATGGATAGATAGATGGATGGATGGATGGATGGATGGATGGATGGATGGATGGGTGGTGGGTCAATGGATAAAAAAGTATGGGCTATAGAACAATAGACAAAGCTAAAGTCTAGGGTCAGTGATTTTGTGACATAAACTTCAGAAGGGACTTTTTATTCCAGATTTTTTTTCTTTGCCTTAATTTTTTATTGGTTATTTTGTTTATTTACATTTCAAATGTTATCTCACTTCCTGGTTTCCTTTCTGAAAACTCTTCATTCCACCTTCCCTCCCCCATCCCCCACCCCCCTGCCTCCATGAAGTGAAGTACACCCTACCCACCTGCCCACTCCTGCTCCACTGCCCTAGCATTCCCCTATGCTGGAGCCTCAAGCCTTCACAGGATCAAAATCCCTTTGATGCCAGACAAAGCCATCCTCTGCTACATATGCAGCTGGAGCCATGGGTCCCTCCATGTGTGCTCTTTGGTTCATAGTTTAGTCCCTGGGAGCTCTGGGGGATCTGGTTAGTTGATATTGTTGTTCTTCCCATGGGATTGCAAACTCCTTCAGCTCCTTCAGTCCTTCTCTAACTCCTCCATTGGGGACCCGCTGCTCAGTCTGATGGTTGGCTGCAAGCGTCCCCATCAGTATTGGTAAGGCTTTGTCAATGTGAATAAATTCGACATATCAACACTACTTTCTTACCTCCCATGATGGTGATCTCAAAATGATCTGGGTTCCCTCAACAGCCTCTTTCATGAGATCAATTGAATCTCTTGGGTTTCTCTTACACTCACTCCTAAACTTATGATTTATACTAGATTTCATTTGGAAAACAGGCATAAGAATCTACATCCCTTGTATATAGAGCAAAAAAAATTTTTTACAGTGAGAAATTGTTGATACCTTATGTAAATTTTAATCATAAAAAAACAATTATTTCTCTTGGCACTTCTGTAAATGTTCTGACTCAGCATTACATACCTGGGTCAAACAGGGAGCAAGCAGTTCCCCCCTCACCGCTCAATTTTCCTAATGGTCAGTAAGTGTTACAAATCAGATTGACATTGGGTTAGTGGATTGTTTAATCTTCTAGACGATCTAAACTAGAAAGATGGGTCAGGAGCAAGCCAATACTGAATTAATTTTCTTTACAGTATGCATTTCATGTCTCTGGCCATTCTTGATTTTCAATAAACGCAACCTGACTTTAACTAGAGCACCAACTTCCAATCGCTGAATCTAACCTCAGCAAGCCTTAACCACACGTTCAACGTGCGCAAGAGAATGGAAGAGACTAATCAAATCAATGATGTCAGTAACTCAGGTTACTCACTGACCTCCGGACGAATCCTGGAGGTTAAAAAAAAACGTGGTTTCTGTCCTCTTTAAACTTACACACCAGCCAGCATCACTGTGGTGAGCCCTAGCTAAAGCCAGGACAACCCCACCTTCATTTGAAACACAGATAAAAACAAAACAAATAAAAATAGAAGAAAAAGAAAGAAAATGTGGAGTACATACTTTTATTTTGGGGAGAGAGGCACCTTAGCCATGAATTCAATAACAAGTTGGACTTTTTCTTCCTAGGCAGATCCCAGGATGACATTGGTCACACCCAGTTATCTCTGCCCTGCACATCTCCTACCAAAAGATACCGGAGTCCCTCCAGGAACCACTGTTCTTTTGGTGATGCGTTTCCCTGATCTGAAACAGTCAGCTACTCCATGGAGGTTTCCATTGTTAACCTATCTTAGATGAAGGCTTTGCTAAGAACAAGCATCTCACTGAGCATGTGCAGAAATGCAGATCCCTGGGCCTTTCTCTGGTGACTCATAGTCCACCGTCTAGAAGAAGATTCTGAAAACACTTTTAACAAGCTTACTAGAGTATTCCATTTGTGGGGCCAGACAGCAAGCCTAACATATCATGTTTCGTTTACTGCACGAAACAGTTCTGTTTTGTGGACAATCAAGAGCAAAAAAAAAATTAAGTAAGTCGCCTGCATTTGCAAAGCAAAATCTACAATGGTGGCATCTTACACCTGGTGAAGTTCCCCAACACACAAAATACAAGGACAATCCAAAATTGGCAACCCCAATATCAGAGCCCATTACACTCAAAACGACTAAGAAGAAACAGGGAAGGGATAGATTCACAGAAAGGGAGAATATGCAATGAAGTCAATGCTGGTTTTGGAAAGCATCTGTTTTGCCTAAGACCAGGTCCACTGATGGGAAGGCCAGCAAAAGTCTATGAGCTCAAACGAGGTAACGAAACTTCTATAAATATGTTGTGGGGGCAGGAATAAAAGTTTTCAATGCAATTAATTGCAAAGACAGTTTTTGAGGACAGCCTCCCTGTGCCTTTCCAAATTAATGAGTCAGAAAAGCACTGTTCTCAATCGTATCTTTAGAAGTGGGCAAACCCCCCTCCCGGGCTCCCATCAAACAGAGTACGAGGACCTTCAGCTAAATACTGCGATGTCCTCTTTTTCAGAAAGTCATCTCCAAGCTGTGTAAACCCACGCACGGATTCTTCTCTGCAGTCCCGTTTGGTTTCAGATGAGCAAGGAGGTGGAGAAAAGATAAAGATTTATTATTTGGGTGAAAGTGTTTTACAATACTGCATGTAACTCATTGAAATATATATTGTTCTTTGAAGGGGGAAAAATGTCCTTTTTATTGATGACTAAAAACTTATGCAAGCGAAGAGGTAAAGTTGAAACAAAAGAAAACAAATGAAACCTGGACCCATTGTTTGCAAGGATGCTATTCTCAACTAAAGTTGTTTTTCCTGACCACTATTAACCTAGAGGGTGTGTGTGTGTGTGTGTGTGTGTGTGTGTGTGTGTGTGTGTGTGTGTGTGTGTGTATGTGTGTGTGTGTGTGTGTGTGTAACCTATTATTAGGGAAGAATTAATATTGAACTTTTTGTTTTATAAAATCCCGTCTATGAATAGACCAAGCCTAGTGGGCTCAAGCTATCCCAAAATTAAACTTCAAGGCCAGGGTAGTTACCTGGGGGTTTGCATTCTGCAAAGCCTTGCCTTTTAAATGAACTGACAAGAGCCTACCTGAGCTTGTTACATGTCCCTTGGATAATTAATGCTGGTAATAACACCTAAGCGTTAGCACACAAAGCACCTGGAATGTGACTCGCTGTACACATTCTAATCACACCTGCCACCGAACTCTCCAAATGACCTTCTTCAAAACAATGACTGTCTTTGAAACCACAGAAAGCCAACTGAGGAGGAAGCGGCTCCTCAGCAATTGCCGGAGGCTGAGTGGTTCATAAAGCCAGAGTGACACCAAGTGGTGGCAAGTGGAATTACGCTGCCACCGTGTGTTCACATCCTCCGACGGGAGCATTTGATGTTTCCGCCTGGCTGTTTCTAGGCTGCAGAGATGGCAGCCCGCTTCCACTGAGCAGGATACCACACCCAGCCGTGAGGGATAACAGAGGCCCCCTCATGTCTTCAATACGATTTTAAAACCCTATGTGTCTGAAACTCCCTAAACGGGTAAGGTCTATACTTTAGCCAACATCAGAGAGACAAAAGGTGAAAGGGGGGCGGACCCTCACATTTTTGTTTTAGTACTTGCATAGAATTTCTTTTTTTTAAATCAAGGATTGTGTCGTTTTGTACACACACACACACACACACACACACACACACTAAGACACACTGTATATTCTCTATATTATTAAAAAGGTAAAGTGGGAAGAATGATAGGAAACCTGTCTGTCCCCAGGTATGGTTTCTATGACTTCACATCCTCTTGTTTAACAGCTGAGCCAGTACGTCCTGCTGTCTCTTAGCTCTTTACTGCTCTAACATCTTCCTTATCTCTCCCACACACCTAGCTCATATATAGTATCCCCTAGACTGGTCCAGCTACTGCATATTCTGATCTCCCTCTTTTGAAAAAAAGTTTCTCCTTATTTTTCTTCTTTCTATCTCCCCCCTAATGGCTCAGACTCAAATAACTTGGGTGGCTTCAAAGACCAGTATCAGAAATGGCTTCTCCCTCCTGTGGCTTCCTATAATTATAGACATATCATTTTCCCACAATGCTTCAGCATTGTTAATCACTTCAAATACAGGAAAAGCCAGGCAAGCTTTCCTGTGAACAGAGGGCTCTAGGTCCCATTTCAATTTGTGATTATATCAATAATCTGGAGACTGTCTTCTGTGAACTAACCCATTTCTGGAGAAACCAGAAGGAAGCTGCTCAAATCTTCTAGGCATACCCTTGCTGACACAGAGAATATCTGCTTGTACGACAGGAAATTCCATATGACATTTGTCAGCTGCTTTGTCCTGCATTTCTAAGTGGCAAAAAAAAAAAAAAGGCAATTTTGTCTTCCCTGTCAGGACGTTCATAGGGAGAACTGTGAGAGACTCTATCATTAAAAGCATAAATTATTTCTAGATCTCTCTTGCACACAGCAGAGGCCAGTATGAATCTAAACTGCTTATAGATCAAACCAAAACAACAACAAATTAATCCTGCCATACTTCTCTCAAATACTCTAGTGTGATTTTCCTCCTTCAGTCCCGAGACCCTGAGACCACAGGCAAATCTTGCAACAATTTCACAGATAATCTTATGGCAGATTGGAAAGATTAGAGGAAGCACAGTTTCTAAAGAAATCATTTCATACAGAGGTAGGGGAGAAGCTTAACATAAACAATGTCATTTGTACTGATTGTTTCTCATGAATACAGCTTTAATCTGAGGGTCCCTCAGCATAGAACAGTCATCACACAATGCCCAAAGAGGAAAATACCTTCAGATTTCAACAGAAGACAGCAAAAGAAGAGAAACACAGAAGCAGCTGTGCTCGGGCCATAGCATTGCAGGACTGCAAGGGACTGTGTTTAAATGCTTAGAGCTTAGCACTTAAAACTAAGTGCACTGATTTGTTGAAATAAATGTTTATCAAGCACATGCAAAATGATGTGCAATCGTCATGATGACAAATAAGGTCTCTGCCTTCGTGAGGCTACACCGCAGTAGGACTGTGAAATTGTGCTGTGTGAGAATAATCAACAAATTAGCATCACATCCTCCTGGATGAGGATGAGTGTTGTAAAGCAACACACATCTGCTAAAGGTCGACATGCCGGTGATAGGTAGGTACCCTAGACACGATGCTGTCTGGGGTAGGTGAGGGAAGACCAGAAGAAAGTAGGAGATGCGAGCATAATAAACTCATGCACAGGAGCAATGTCCACAGCAGGCAGAGCTGAACCTCCAGGTCTTCAGGGAGGGAAGTGTTCAGTTTACCTAACAAATAGCAGAAAGAGCACTGGGGCTAGAAGGTTATGGGCAAGAGAAATGGCAGCTTGGCTCACAGAGAAAAGCCCTAACCACATGCTGTATAGACTGACCTGCTATGTTGAAAACTGAATTCTTTTATGAATGTAATTGGAAAGCGGTGGAAGGAGATGAGAGGAAGCCGAATGGTCTTATGTTTGCGCCTGAATGGTTGTTCTTACTGTGGTTCCTTGTTTGTTGTTTGGGAGGCTGACTATAAAGAGGTAGAACAAGGAAAGCTGAGGCATTAAAGTTATACTCCAGAAAAAAAGGCAGAAAGACCGTTTGAATAGGGTAACATTTGTGAAGGAATGAGGAAAAGTTTGTTCACGAAACGTTCATTATCTGAAACCCCTATAGTGCTTAGCTTCTCTGTAAAAAGGAAGAAAAAAAATAATCAAGAGGCAAAAAAAAAAAAAAAAGAAATGTATTCAAGTTTTTAGAGATAACCACGGTTGTACCAAAGCCAAGGCCAATGCACCATCCCTTGGTTTCTATCACGTCAACCCAGTATGGTGGAGAGACACCACACAATCTTTGCCAGTGGTGCTCAAAATGGGATAACGTAAAAGTAAGTAGAAAAGAAAATGTGAACATTTTGCCTACCGTAGTTCAGGGAGAACGCCAATTGTTCGTCACTCGCTTGATGGATTAGTCATACTGAGGCAGAATTCTCATCATTGCTGACTTTATTTAATTACACCTGTAGCTGCCAAACTCTGCTGTATTGAGTCATCATGTTGTTCCTACAAAGACGGTTGTTATCCAACCGATGTACCATATTTTAACACCTTGCACTTTAATTTGCCTCTGACTGAAACCACTGGGGTTGTGTTGCATTTTCAAGGGCTCCCAGCTGGCCTTATCTGTAGTCAGGGTCCAAATGAGGAAGCCATTTGCCAATGATGCCCTTTTATCTATTAAACCACAGCATGGAACATGTCACAAACAGCTGAATGGAAACTAAAACCGTAAACCCTCAGGCATCTGTGGAATCATGATCCAAATCCTGGGAGTGCATTAGGTTTTACAACAGTTTACTTTGTTGTGGTTTTTATTCAGATATTTACTGTAGGTATATCACCTCACTGAGTTGATATTAAGCATCTGTTCCTAGACGCTTGTTTGCGCCTTTGAAAATGTTGGGCTTGGAGAAAATGCAGCCGTTCAATCATTCATCCAGCTAAATATTCATTATTATTAAGGTCTTATGCCAAAGGCTCTGTATACTGGAAATATAGAGATGAACAAACAAACAGCTCACCAAAGGATGACTACAATAAAGAACCTGAATCATACTGGACTCATTCATTCCATTGGCAAATGCTCATTAAGCACCTACGAGGTGTGAAATGCTACTCAAAATGCTACGAGTGTGGTAGCAGACAAAACAGACTTGCTCACTTCAGCTCTAGATTTCTGTGAAAGGGGCCACAGATCACCACACATACTCAAAGGAACAGTGTGTGTATAGGTACATAATTCATAGGAAGGTTTTTTCTGTCTATTAACAGAGGCTCCAATGGTTAAGAAAATATGACAGAAAGAAGTTAAGCATTGAAATGAGAACTGAAAGGCAGGCAGGACCTCAGGGAAAATGGAGGCAGGTTGGCTAAAAGGTTTAGGGCAAAGAAAGTCCATGATTAGGTGTGCGTTCCAGGAAGTGACTGATAGCAACCAACAGAAGAATGGAGACACTCCAATACCTGGGGACACTACTGATTCCGTTTAGGGAACAGAAGCATTAGCCCTTCGTGAATTATGAATCATAAATCATTAATATCGAAAGCCTATTCCCTCTTTCCTTAGAATCTAGGAGCATCCTGTCCCTTCTGTTTGGACAAAGTAAGAGAGCAAGGGCCACGGTAGTACACCACCTTTGGCATGTCACAGTGGCTGGAATTAGCTGCCATGGGATAATAGCATCAAATTTTAAATTTGTAACAAATGTTAGCTTCACATCACTTATGCAAATAGAGATTTAAACATATGTAGATTTATGACCAGATCCTTAAGTGTAATGTATGTTCTTAAACTTCCAAAGGAATTTGTAACATAAGATAAAAATGAGGGAAAGGCAAACAATGGCCAACCGAAGGGGTTTTATGTAAGCATGGTAATGAAGCTTGTTCCAACAGCAATAATGACAGAGTTCCACTGATTTCTTCCACGTCGCTCGCTCATCTTCCTGAGGTTTTGCATGTATCAGACAGCAACAGCAGCCGGCAATCTGGAGCCACAAGGATTTCATTTCACTTTGCATACGCAGGCCGCATGCTGTGACGTTAACAACTTTTAGATTGTTCTATTGCGGCCACTGAGCCGTTGCATTTGGATATGATGTATATTTTTTAATTTAAATAAAATACATTTAATATTGATTTCTTTTCATCCATATTCAGTATGCTGCCCAAATTACAAAATCTACTGGTGATGAAAATGCCCTTTCCGGAGTTGACAAAAACATCTTCTCTGATTCTGGGTTTCATTTATTCTTTGGACATGTTTGCCATACCAGAATGCCACAGCTCTCTCCAGCCGAATCAATAACTATTGATAATTTTAACATAAAATATTGTTCTCTAGATACTAACCAAGCATATTATAAAAATGTGCCTTTCCAGATTCAATAAATATATACAATTAATTCATTAGATTGGTGCCGAATGAATCAGTAATGTGTTGGTGCATTGCCAAAGTAACAAATTTGCTAAGACATAATGCACTTCCTGATGACAAACATGTTGAGCATAATCAAAGGTGTTCAGGAGACCTGTGAACGTGAGTCGAAACATTCTGAAAATGTTTTCAGTGTCTCTAACACTGGGATCAGAGAAAGCGTGCTACAGATGAAAGCTCTTGCCATGTAAACCTCATGACGTGATTTCTACCCGGAGAATCCATGTTGAAAGGAGAGAATCAACCCTAAAAGTTGTCTTCTCCCCTCCACACCCATGTAGTTGCACCCCTGTTCCCATGCTCCCACATACACACTATAAACACACACACACACACACACACACACACACACACCAATATTAAATAATATTTAAAAGATCGTAGCTCTGGAAGGAAGCAAAAACGTTTTTATAGAAGGATCCAAATATCTGCATAGTAATAATTTATGCAGATAGATAATAATAATAATATAATAATATCTATATCTGCTCATAGAACTCCATATAATCTCACCCCAGAGAAAACAAGAGAGATCTCTGATCTCCACCCCTGTCTGATAGCTGCTGGAGAATTTTATTTATTTGAAGTGGTCACATTCCATACAATTATTGAATTGGGAAAGACGATTAGAACAATGTTATTGGAATCATATATTTCCCCCACCGGAGGGTCAAAAGCCATGTTTGATCCAAGTTTGATGTAAGTAAAAGAAAGGACACGTGAACTCTAACCCACAGCTGTCGCTTCTTTCTGGGTGTTAGGTGAACAGAAGTCAGGGTTTTCATGAATATACAGAACAATCAGATCCTATAGGACAGGAACAGAAGAAACACTCGCTTTAAAATGAATCTCAGAAAAAATTTATAATTTCCTGACAGGTCTTCTCCTGTCATCTTCAAAGACTCTCAGAGAAAGTTTTATTTTCATCATTTTTAAGCAAAAAGAAAAAAAGTCCCTAATCATTATCAAAAGAATTTAAATTTGAGATACCCATCTGTTGCAATTTTTAGAGGCTCCAAACACCCTCACAGAGAGGGAAAAAAACCTTGGTTTTGAACTTCAGTGATTAAACAGTGGTCTCCATTGTACAATCTGCTTGTGCTGCTGTTGGGTAGCAAGTAGTTTAATGCCAACCTTCAGTCAAGAGCCTCTTGTCCTACAAGACACTCATTATTCGAGAAAAAAAAAAATCTACATTTTAAAAATGAAAGAATCCGTGCTCCTACAAGTGTTTTATGTTTTTTTATCTTCAATTCAGCGTCCTTGTAAGCACCAGAACTGTAATGTTTTCCCCCCTTTGAAATAATAAAGAAACCACTTAATTATCTTCTCATGGTCATCTTTCTGCCTATGTGCAGATTGCAAAGTCCAATAACAATTGGAATGAAAGTGTTCTTTCATGGCTACAATCCTTCATACCTGGACTACAGCTTTCAGAAGATGATTATCTGCTCGCTACCAGGTCACCACACAAGGACAAAGTCACCAACTGGATGCTTGAATTCTTTCCCAAGCACTGCACCAACACAAGGCAAAGGGAATGGCACTGAAGAGAAAAAGTTTAAATGCCCACTAATGCTTTGAAAGATGATCTTTAAGTAAACATGACAGTGAGACCTAGGCAATAGGCTGATTTTCTCCAACATGTTAACTGGCTTGTGGTCTGAATTAAAAGTAATTATAAAAAAGTATAAAAAAATAATTCTTTTTACAGTAATGTTCACCAAAGTAACTGAGACAGGGAGCAATGGGCGGATCCTCTAGGAAAAAGATAGAACCTCACTACATCAATTTGCTATAAACGACAGCATATGTTGTGTTTTATTTTGAATTCTCTGATAAATGAATGTTTATCCTGGGATCAATGGATCTGGGTGAATGGCAGATTGCAGTAGCAATTGCTTTCTTACCGAGAGAATTATCTTAAATCAGATCTTCTTTGTTTGATGAAACCTAAATTGCAGGGGGAATATTTAAACATCGAAGGAGAAAATCCATAGATAAGCTAACACGTGGCTCCGAGATGCATTTAGCAGAACTAATTGTCTCTATTATTCTTTTATTCTAGGAGCCGCAGATAGAATGTGTAAGTCACATAACAAAATACCTATCACTGTACCTTCTTGATCAAGGACCGCAGGCCACCAGAGTAGTTTATTTACTTCAAGAGGAATGGGAGGGCTGGAGCAAAGGAGATGAAACCCACCTACAGCAGGCCCAGCTAAAGAAAAGGGCTGAGTAACAACATTTTCCTCGCTCTGTATTATTAATTGTAGGACCATCAGAATGGTGGTAACCACCTCTCCCGTATACTACAGATGGTCACAGTACACTCAAGGCTCAGAAACAGGGAAAAGGCTTGCAGCTTGTAAGCGAGCACACGTCTATGCCCCGAGAGACTGGTAGATACAGCAACCATAGTTAAGATCTGTCCCTCAGATGAGACGACACACGTTTGAATCCGTGTCAACCAAACGCCAGGTATGGAACCCTAAGAAAACGCATTTTTAAACTTGGTAGCTGGAAAATAAATTTCAAAAAGCACGAAATACCCAAATGCTGTCTCCTCACCTGGTCCTTGTCTGTCATACCCTACTCGCGAGCCTCCGCTCCTCCAACAGCTCTAAGTACAATGTCACACACCCTGCATACATGGTCCCTGCTGCCCTGGCTACATCCTGACACTGAAGAGCGTGGTCTGAGACGGTCCTTTCTTTTCCTTCTCAGACCTTCACTCTTTGTTCTCGCTGCGTAGTCCCCTCTGGGTTGCCTTGAAAAATCGGAAAGATTTTATTTACGCAAATGGGAGGCAGAGCCACCCTACAATAAGCTATCGTGTTCCCTTCTGTGTTCAATAGTACGGACTCGCCCCTCCGTGGTTTTAAAGTACTGGTAACAAACAAACGTTCAGGCACTGAGGGGCAAAGATAGGAAAAGATGAAAGCCCAGGGCTCACTAGGATCCGTTCGGAAGCCCACTCGCCAATTAAGTGCTGCCCCTGGAGGTTGGCTCAGGTCAGATGCAGGAATCAGAGGGTGCCTTGCATTTTGAAAAAGCTGGCTTAGAGCCCCAGGCCTGAGATCCTCTTCTTCCTTTAAAAGACATATTTAAAATAAATAGCCAAGGCTTTGTTTCTTTGCCACAACCTCGCCTGTGATGAGCTGAGGTCAGGACAAACAGCTCCAGTCCCCTACACACGGCTAAGAGTGAACCGGTTCCACTGAGGAGTCAGTAAATCACACAATCCTCCCAGCGAAGGACAAATGGAGTCTGCGCGCCACCGGCTCAAACAGGTATCAACAGGGCTTGGACTGCAGCCTGTTATGTTTCAGCTTTGCCCCGGGTCTTTGCAACCGCCCTTGGAAGAGATCGCTCCAGACCCGCTGCACCCAGATACCATCTCTCGCTGCAGATTCACCCTGGCTGTCAGGGACGTTCGCAAAGACAAAGGCTGACAAATTGTACGCCTTCCATCCATTAATTTTCAAGTAGGTTTTTAAAGCACGGGCCTCTGATGAAGTATTTTGAGTGGCGCTATGTACATCAAGGACACATTTTAAATATCTCACTCATAATTTTTGAAAATCTTCCTCATTCAAAATTGTCACAGCTTGACAGCTTAGCTCTGTTTTGAGTGTATTATTTTACAATGTACTACAGACTGATTGAGGGGCTGACATGTCTGACTCCACCCAAACAAGAATCTTTAAGTCTATCTGATTGAAAAAGAATATTTAATGAAAATGAATATACAGATGTCCCATGAAGCACTCTACTGGGAAAACGATGTCAAATTACACAATTAATATCTTTGCTGAAAATACACCTCTACCACGGTCCCTTCAAGAACAGCCACATTCTTTTTAAGACAAAAATGTGACAGTTATTAGAAACCAGTTTGATTGAATCTTCATTTACTTCTTTGTCTAAAGAAAAGTCTGGGATTTTGTTTCACACATACACACACACACACACACACACACACACACACACTAGCCACTCTTTAAATCTAATGACTAATTCATCCTTATAAAAAGTCTCATAAAAAGTATAAGACAGAAATAGGATTATTCCAATTCTCTATCCTAAGCTAGAAATTTAACCTTAAGATTAAACATAGAAAAGGAGGAGGAAGAGGCAGAGAAGGAGGAGGAAGAGAAGGAGAAGGAGAAAGAGGGAGGGGAGGGAGAGGGGAGATGGAGAAGGAAATGAGGAGGAGGAGGAGGAAGGGGAGGAGGAGGAGGAGGGAAGGAGTGAATGATTAACCACATAGAAGGAGTTTAACACTATAGGTTGTTCTCCAAACCTGAGAGCAGGGCCTCATTGCTGAAGAAGGCACCTACACATCTCACTGAACATGAAGAAATCAAGCTTATTTCTAGATAGAGCCTTCTTCCCTACGTCCTTGTGTCTCTGATGCAGGAAGGAACTCTTCCGGCTACCAAAGAGGAAACATAAACACTAACCCAGCTACAAAGCCTTTGATCTGAAATAGTTCAGTGACTACAAGACGTGCTAGGAAAATGGTGGAACAACGGTACCGATCAAAACCTGATTAGCTTCACGCCACTAGACTAAACCTATACCCAGTACTATTAAATGACCAGGAACCTGAGACTAGGTAGGCCAGGAGCCTAGAATAAAATCAAACACCTCTGTTCTACTAAAGGAACATAGTATTAAAGTGACTCCTAATGACACTCTGCTATGCTCATAGGACAGTGTCTTGTTCACTCGTCACCATCTGCAGCACACGGAACGAACAGACACCCACAGCCTGACAGTAGGCAGAGAGTAAGACCTCGGAACACTGGACCCTAAACACAAGGACTACAGCAAGTCCCTCACCTGAAAGCTCGGGAGCCCTACAGAAAAGGAGACAAGTAGAGTGTTAAAGCCAGAGGGGATGGAGGACACCAAGAAAATGAGGCCTTCTTCATCAGTAGCATTTACACGCATATGATCGTACAGAAACTAAGACAGCATGTACAGGGACTACATTGTCTACAGCAGAGGGGTTTGAAAGACATGGACATACGCTCCCATTTCTAAGCCAGAAGCTGTCTCTAAATGATACCCACCTGCAAATGAAATTCTAGTTTTCTCCGAGAGGTGTCCCACTGGGGAAATAAACTACTCTTAAGTCTAAACTGGGTGCCCAGCAGTATACGGTCAACACAAAACGAACCCGGAAGCACCTTTGAAAGTTCCTTGTCTCACGATGTCACATTGAGACTGTAAAATCATATTTATCTTGTTTTGTTTATGTTTTTCTTCTTGTCCTGCTTTACATATCCCTTATGTAGACACGCCAGCTTTCAGTTGAGTGCTTTTAGTTGCACAAACCTGAGTGTGCGAACAAGTGGGTGTGTCTATACCTGCTTCTTGTACCTTTTCTTGGCATCTTTTCTTTGTGCCCATTTTTCCTATGCTGGTGGGTTAGCTTTTGTTCTGTCTCATGTATAGGAATCTACATGCATGCAGTAATGGTTAGATAGTTAAAAGGCCATGAATTTGTAGAGGGGTGTATGAAAAGGTTTGGAGAGAGAAAAGGGAAGGGAAAATGTTCTAACTATATAATAATATCAAAATTTTAATTAAAAATATCATCAGTAAGAGAGAGAAGGGGAGGGAATAAGGAAGGGGGAGAGAGGAAGGAAGGAAGGAAGGAAGAAGGAAGAAAGGGGGAGGAAGGAAGGAAGGAAGGAAGGAAGGAAGGAAGGAAGGAAGGGGAGAGAGGAAGAAAGGAAGGAAGGAAGGAAGGGGAGAGAGGAAGAAAGGCAGAAAAAAGGAAGGAGGGGAACATGGTACAACATGAGGCAGGAGAGGATGGCCTTCTGGCAGAGAGGAAGATGAAGTTGGCTGCAGCCTAGAGCTGGGAATAAGTTAAGAATTCTAAGAAAGCACATCCTCGGGGCATCCTAGGACACTGTAACATCTGGGAAGTTAAATAACACACGATCCCAACACTGAAACCCAGTGTAGACCATCCCTTACCAAGGCTCAATGATTTCATGTCGGATCAAGCTGACTCTTACAATGAGCCACCACACTCTGTCTCCTGGGAGTAGCTGGAGGTGCAGAGAGCATCTTCAGGGAGACGCTGTACTCCACACGCCACAAAAACAACACTGCAATATCATATTCTCTGAACCAGGCAGACGTGAGCTTTCCAGAAGCCTCTTCTCCTCTGAGTCTCTCTGGGAACCGCTCCAATGGTATGAATATGATGACTCCTTCATCTAGTTCTCCGGTGTCTCATTCTATACAGATTTTCGCCACTGGAAGTACTTAATTGGAGCCTGAAATAGTTCTAACTGAACCTCTCTTGTGATACAGCTTTCATACATTATCTCCTTGGCCACTAGTGAATGTGTAATTCTCTAAATTCAGTTTCCCAGCCATGCCGGCCATCTTTATTAAGACTTCTTTGACACACAGTGATATGAATGAAGCCTCCCAATGCCATGGGAATTCCAGATGTAGTCTTTCCCGGCAGTTCTTCTGGAGGCTCCAATGTTTAACCCGGCCTTGTATCAAGAACCCTCCTTCCCGTTTTCTTGTCTATAGGATAAGAATGAAATTAGACAGCTATACAATCGAAATCAGAAAAAAAAATATATTCCTCGTGTTGAATCTTAGACTCACAATGTCCTGTGATTCATTTAATGAAAAATTATTACAACCATCCAAAGTGGGTCTATTGATGGAACAGACCACTTAGAAGTCACCATATGAAAAAAAGAACTATCTTCCCCATCTCTCTCTTCCCCCCACCTCAGACACACACAGAGAATTCTATTACTTTAGAAAACTGGTTATAGATTTAGAATAATGTGCTCCAAAGAAAATCTGTTCATAAAATTCACCCTTGTCTGTATTCTGACCCAATTCATAATCTTGACTTGACTGATGGGTTCATCTTCCCTTAAACATGCTGCATTTTAATTTGACACCTTACCTGGTTGAATAGTTCCTGTTATATCATCTTTTTACCTCAGATTTTTACTATAACAAAAGACAAGAGTCTGGACAAAGATACCTAGAAAAGAAAGGAGCTCTAGCACAGTGCCAATGATTTGGGTCTGCAGTGAGTTGTAACAGGTGTCAGTCAGCCTGTAAGAATCACATCATAAAACTACACATTCTCGGGATTCTATTCTGCCCCACCTGAGGATCCATCCCATATGCAGCCACCAAACCCAGACATTATTGCTGATGCCAAGAAATGAATGCTGATAGGAGCCTGATATGGAAGCCTCCTGAAAGGCTCTGCCAGAGCCTTACCAATACAGATGAAGATGCTTGCAGCTAACCATCGGACTGAGCACAGGGCCAATGGAGGAGCTAGAGAAAGGACTTGAGGAGCTGAAGGGGTTTGCAACCCTATAGGAAAAACATAAATATCCACCAACTAGACCTCCCAGAGCTACCAGGGACTAAACCACCAACCAAAGAATACACATAGAGGACCTTTGGCTCCAGCTACATATGTAGCAGAGGATGGCATTGTCTGGCATCAATAGGAGAAGTCCTTGGTCCTGTGAAGGCTTGTTTCCCCAGAATAGGGAAATACCAGTGCAGTGAGGTAGGAGTGGGAGGGGAGCATCCTCATAAAAGCAAGGGGAGGGCAATGAGAGAGGGGGGAACGGGATAACATTTGAAATGTAAATACATAAAATATGAGTTTTTAAAAGTCACATCAAATTACACATTCTAGAGATCCTTCCAGGACAAAACAGTCTTAAGAGGAAGGGTCAATTCACAATTGTCTGTTTTTGTCCACAAAAGATGTTTTTAAACCAGAGAAATCTCTGCTCAAATGGGAAGAAAGTTCACTTGTTTTTATTTTATTTTATTTTCTTCCACCAGAGGGAATACTTAAAAGAGAATACTTGGCAGCAATATTAAATTTGTTTTAGAAAACAAAGTTGCATGTTTGCTCACATGATTTTAAGTCATAGTGGGAATTTTCATTGTTCTGGTGTGGCTTTGTGTATAACAATTTAAATAATTCTACAGCTGTCTATAAATGTAGACTGATGTTCCTTGTCCATGAAAACACATACTATGATAAAAGTCAAGGATGCACACATTCTGGAATGTGGGAACAGAATGTGGGAAAAAACATCGTCTCGCACGGGTGAGATAGGGGTCGGGTAGAATTAGAGTGACCTACTGACCAAAATCAGTGCCTTCTCACTGGCCTCCTCTGGGGTCATCTGTAAATGTTCAAGTTCTTGGAGAGAACATAAGAGAAGGAAATGTCAGAATGCCGATGTAATTATAACTGTATTTTTACTGTGGTGTACGAGCAAATAGAATACATTAGAGCAGTACTTATAAAATATTCATTTTGTATTCTTAAGAGAAGGAGGTCATAAACTTCATCTATTTCTTGATATTAACAGTTGCATATGATGATAGGTACTGGAAATTGACATTTTGAACACGCTGTCCTTTGAGCAATGAAAATTAACAATGGAGTACAGTAGTTAGAAGCCCATATTCTAAAGGTTTGTAATAAGCCACTTATTACTATTATGACTTTAGAAAATAATATGCAACCTTTCCACATCACATTTCATTATATGTAAAAAGAGGATAACAGTAGTGATCTCATACAGGATGTTATTAGGATTAATGAAGAGGCAAGGAATCTATCAAGCTGATAGAATAATATCTTGCATGTGGCAAGCTCTCCATAAAATCTTAAATATAAACAAAGTAGTAATATACATCAACATCATGGTAATAAATAGTGCAAACTGTGTGCTTGTGTCATTTAGCATGATATATATATGTATATGTGTATGTGTATATGTATATGTATATAACACACACAAATACATAAGCAGATTCACTCTCAAGAGCGTTGAAGAATTATGCATTCCATTTGGTTTTTTTCCCTTCTAAGCCTGTTATTCTTATGTTTTTGATAATATACAAAGAAGAGATAAAATTTTAAGTACTTTATAAATTGGTTAAATCAAGTGATCATAAAAAAAACACAATTAAACTGAGGTTCTAGTGCTTGTTAAGAATTTGCAACCAGCACTGTAACCAAAGAAGTGTGTGAGGGAAGAGATAAAGTTGATAACTAAAAAGAAAAAGACAGCATAGTATGCATTCACTTATAAGTGGATATTAGCCATAAAGTACAGGACAACCAGGCTATAATTATTTGACCAAAAAGCCAAATAACAAGGAGGACCCAAGGGAGGATGGTTGACTCTTTCTCAGAGGGGGAAACAAAATAGATATGAGAAGAAGATAGAAGGAGGGAAGTGTGGAAAAGGGGGTGGAGATGATAGTGAGGGGAAATACATGTGGGGAGAGCAAGGGAGAAAAAGGGAGATTAGAGGGGAGCAGTCTCTAGGATGTGCCGCAGGGTGAAGGCCCAGAGCATCTGTGAGGGCCAAGTCTGAGACTGCCAGCAATGAGATATGGATTCTGAAGTGGCCACTCTCGGTAGCCAGACAAGACTTCCAGTGGAGGGATACAGACAGAAAATCACCCATAAAACCTTTGATGCAAAATGTGTCCTGCCTAAAAGATGTGCAGGGACAAACATTGAACAGAGACTGAGAGGATGGTCAACCAATGACTGGCCCAAATTGAGACCCATTCTACGGGCAAAAACCAATCCCTGACGCTATTAATGAAACTCTATTAGACTTGCAGACGGGAACCAGCATAACTGTTCTTTGAGAGATGCGGTTGATGTCTATGTGCAGGTGAGGGCGGGCACAAGATAAGGCAAGGCCTGTGATTGGACAGTGAAAAAGTAAGATGGGCCTAGAGGTTTTGAGAGACGGGGGCGATAGGAGAAGGGAAAAGAAGAGAAGATGGAGAAGGAAGAAGGTGACCCACTCCCACATGGCTTTAAATAGTCACAGGTAGCTATGAATATCATATAAGGAATGGATTATTACAGGGCAATCTGTCTTTTCTCGGTGGGCAGTTTGTATCATGTCAATTGACTCTGACTTTATTGTGTGGACGTTTTTCGGGGTGAGAATTTACTGATATAAATCTGATTGACAAATGACAAGCCTCTAGAGTTTTGATTTTACCAGGTTGCTGAAAATTTGAGCAGAATTCGCAGCAGAGAGTCCCAAGAGGGTGGCCGTTGCCGGGGACAGAGAGTAGCAGGAGGTAGTGCGGCATAGTGCATGAAACCTTTCGTGTTTTTCTAATACTTACCACTACGGAGAGACTCTGCTCAGCAGCCAGTGGAAGAAGATACAGAGACTCGCCCCCAAACATGAGATGGAGCTAAGGGAGTCTTGGGGAAGTGTTGGGAGAAAGATTGGGGGACCGCAAGAGGACAGGGACCAACAGTCAACTAACCTGGACCCTTGGGGGCTCTTAGAGATGGAATCATCAACTGAAAAGCAAGCATGGGCTGGACCTAGGCCCCTTGCACATATACAACAGATGAATATCTTGATCTTCATGTGGGTTCCCCAACAACTGGAGCAGGTACTGTCTCTAAGCATGTTGCCTGTCTGCCTGTGGATCCTACACCCCTAAACAACTGTCTTGTCTGGCTGGCCTCAGTGGGAGAGGATGTGCTTAGATATGTGGAGGGTGGGGAGTTAGTTGAAGGAGAGACACCCCGAGAGGGGAGTACCATTCTGTAGAAAGAAGGGAAAGGTGGAATAGGGAAAAGACTTGTGTAAGAAGGTACACAGGAGAAGATGGGCTGATATTAAGTTGTAAAGTGAAAAAAAAATTTAAAGAAAAGGACAAATATCAATATTTCATAAAGAGAATATTAAAAGAAACCAGTGTTTTGAAATTCAAACGGCCATCATTTTACAACATCTCACAAGTATTTGCAAAGTGAAATTTTAGAATTCTAGGTATCACTTATAACCAGCTGATTTTTAATCAGATCTGTTATCTGCCAGTGGAAATTAATAAATTGGAATGGTTTTCCTGACAAATTCTTTTTAACATTTATTTATGTATTTTATGTATGTCAGTACACTACAGCTGTCTGTCTTCAGACACACCAGAAAAGGGCATCAGATCCCATGACAGATGGTTGTGAGCCACCATGTGGTGGCTGAGAACTGAACTCAGGACCTCTGGAAGAGCAGCCAGTGCTCTTAACTGATGAGCCATCTCTCCAGGCCCTTCCTGATGAATTTGAAAATAGGTATTTAAAATTCATCCTAATCATCTTAGTGGCAGGAGAATGAACTCAAATATTATTAAAGACTTTCAGAAACAGCTTTGTTGGTAGACCCTTATCCGAGGCCAGCCTAGACTGCATAGCAGACCACAGCAACATGAAATAGTGAATGACTGAAAGGAAATGAATTGTTCAAAAAGACTTTTGTTAAGTTGGAGAAGGAAGAATATATCTCTATTATATCATATAAATATATGTATATATTATTAAGAAGGATATATCTGTATCTGTTTTCATCGCTGTGACAGAAACTTGACAGGTTCACTTACAGGATAAAAGAATACATTTTGGCTTAGAGTTTCAAAGGGTCTCAGGCCACCAGGGTTGATTAGGTGTGACAGAAGAACTGTGGTGGCAGAGGCTCATCACATCTCAACTGACCAAGAAGAGAGGAGCACTGCAGAAAAACCAGCCAGACTATAACCTTCAAAGGACTCCCTCCATTGACCTCCGCTAGGGAGAGCTCACCCCTAAATGTTCCACCACATTCCAAAGCAGTGCTACAGGGCTTCCAAACAGGAGCCTTTGGGGTTGGGTCGGTGCATTTCAGAAACAATAAAAGTACTGTGCCCCAGTAACCAAACACTTCAAACATCTGGAATATTTCATTCTTAAAATATTTGACTTTATGTGAGTTTTCTTCATTCTGTTTCCAGTTTTGATGTATAGCATTACATTTATAATTTCAATCTTTTGTGCTGGCCAAAAAAAAAAGTTATTTGAACACATATAATTTGACAATGTGGCTTTTAACAATGAAGAACCATGTCTGCAACTGATAATATACACAAAAGTAACTACTCAAAAGCATCATCGATTTACTTGAGAGAAAGCATCTAGTTTTCTAAACAAGCTAGGCAGAAATGAGCTTCGTGGATGTGGAGTTAAGATGGTAGCCACTCACCAAAAGCATTTAACATGTGGTAGGCCAAAGTGTCTCTGAACAGGTCTCTGCACACAGGGCTCTGGAGCGCAGCTAACAGTCATGAAGTCACCATCACAAAGCCTGCAAGCTTTGTCACCCCAGCACGATTTCACACAACTGACAACCTGCATCGATGAGTCCCATTAGTATCACTGCTTCCTGTTCCTGAAGACACATAAATGTGAAGAAAACATCTCAGAGTTTCAGGTTTCCTCGTGACAAAACTGGGGAGTTGTGGCTCACACCTTTAATCCCAGCAGACATGAGACAGAGACAGGAGGATCTTTGAGTTCAAGACCAGCATGGTCTACAGAATGAGTTCCAGGACAGCCAGAACTACACAGAGAAACCCTGTTTTTTAAAACCTGAAAAAGGAAAGAAGGAAGAAAAGGAAGGAAGGAAGGAAGGAAGGAAGGAAGGAAGGAAGGAAGGAAGGAAGGAAGAAGAGAGATAGGGAGCTATAATTTTTCTTCCTGAAAAACCTAGATAAAGACTGAATACCACGGGCATTTTGTCTTACTTATCTCCTGTCCACAAAGGTTGGTGTCTACCCTTTGCCCTTTGGTAGGGAGTTTCTGCTCTGAGACACAGAGAGAAAAGTTCTCCTATAATTAACGTAAAGGTAATTTTAATGATAGAGAATATCCAGTCTGTTCCTACTTTATATTTCACACAATACTGCCTCTCTATCCCTCTCTCCCCCTCCTCTCCCCCTCCTTTCCCCCTCCTATCCCCCTCCTCTCCCCCTCCTCTCCCCTCCCTCTCCCTCTGTGTGCCTCTGTCTGCCTTTCTTTCTGTCTGCCTGTCTCATTATGCAGGCCTGGCTGGCCTGAAAGTCAAAGAAATCTACCTGCCTCTGCCTCCCGAGTGCAGGAAATTAAAGACACAGTACCACACCCAGATTACACAAGCTTTCTTCTGTCCAGTCAACATCCGAGTACCATTCCCTGTCATCCACCCTCATGATATATATATGAGTTTGCCTTGGTAGCGAGGGTAAATAGTATTTTCTCTTCCTTCTCCTCAGCTTATGTGATGTGTAGGGGGGAAAAAATCCAAGATTAAAGTGGTACAGAATAGCTTAAGTAAGAAGATTAGACTCTGAAATCAATATAGGTTTGATTTTTCATAAAATCCTGAGCCTCGTTTCCTCCTCTGTCAAATTGAATAACAATTCCTACTTCTGGGACTGTACTTGGAATACTAAATGGAATCCATTTACTCAGTCCTCGACGTTCTTCTTGAGGACCTACTGGGCACGTGGATGGCCCTAGACATGGAGGCTGGTACAAAGAGCAAGACTGTCAGAGTTTACCTGTGACTGGCCTTCATTCTAATTGTGCAAATGAAAGAAAAAGCAAATACATGCCTTTGATCGATAAGCAATGCAGACAAGCACGCGGAAGAAACACAGCCAAATGAAAGCCTGCGATTCCTGGCTGGAGAGCCAACTATCATTTGGGAAAACAGGGGTCAGATGGAAACAATATGAAATGCTAGAACAGGCATGCACAGGCTCGGGGAGAGAGAACTCGGGTCAGGATGGAAAATACGTGGAGAAATCAGTAAGTCGGGGTCTTTACATAGCAATGAAGAAGTCTTGGTGAGGGGAACACGGGAGGAAAGGAGACCTACAGAGTAAGGAAAGAAGGTGTAAACACAGCTGAACACAAGCCTAGAACAATTAATTACTCTATAAGGTAATCTGTCACCATTTCTTCCCTGCACTAAGTCAGGCCGTGATTAGATAGATGGCTTCCTTTAACAGATTCTTTTTCAGAAAAAGTCCCTTGGGCTGCTTTTCAGCCCCATACTCTCCCTCTCCAGTCCCAGTGCGGAACTGGGCTTGCACTGACCCCAGCTTGCAGTAAGTGACAATTGCTTTTTCTCTGCCCAGGGCCCTGCTTGTCCTAATGAAGATGCATGGCTGGCACTTGCTTGCTGAATGGCTGGGAAAGAGCAAGGGAACCGAAAGTTCCCGTCCAGATGGAGGAGCTCAGCTGAACATCTGCCTCGCCTGTCTGTCACTCCCTACCTCCTGCTGCTGTGTTAGCTGCCAGCCACTGCCGCAGCTCCCGAGTCAAAGGTCCTCCTCTTCTGGTGTTTCCTTGGAGCTTTGACTAATTATCTGCATCGTCAGGCCCAACAGCATCATGCTGTCCTCCTCCAAACTACAAGAAGATCCTGTTGGAAGTCTTTGTCCTCAAAAAAGAGCGCACGATCAGACGATTCCAAAAGGAGACCCACCAAACCATACAGGCATGACAGCAACCTATGCACCAGTTCACACACGACAGCTGATACATTCCATCTGTCGTGTGTGTGATCCACAGCGCTCCGCGGGACCCAGAAGATCGGAGACAACCACTGACAGCAAATTTATTCTGCTCCATCTCCACGACCAGCATCCTAGTACGTCTAAAACGTTACAGTGGTTTTCCAACCGTTACCCAAAAACACTTGAGTCCAAGTTGGTAGTTACCTATTTGTCCCAAATAGTCACCCAGCTGAGTTTTCTGAAGGCAGCCTCTGTCTGCACCAGCTGATTTTGCACAGCAGGGCACGAGGCGTGACATCTTTGAAGCCAAATTTTGAACGTCTAAATTCTGTGGCTTCTCAGAGTGCTAAGGCTTATCTTTTATAGACAGAGGTCCCCTATGGCAACCTTCACCTGAATGTTGTTGGTGGCTTTTCCTATCTCTGATCTAATAGCTCTCCCAGAGACGCTCTTTCATGTTACCCTTTCTTCTAGTTCCCCATTTCACACCTGAAGGCTTTTCAGGAGACCAGTTCCTCTTTCTGAAAATTCTCTTCTACCTTATCTCACTTCATGAGCAAACTCTCTGGCCGCCCAGCTCCATTCGAGCACTCCTGGGAAAGCTCCTCCAGGCAACAACCAGACTATGGTCAGGAGCTCCCCTGTTCTGGTTCTGGGGGGGGGAGGGGGTCTTACAGTTGGTCATCACATGTCACAGTGCTTACTCAGTCTCTATCTCCCTCTTCCATGATGAATTCAGGAGACACCAAATGACCATATTCACTTTTCCTGAATTCCAGTGTTTCTGTGATTCCAAAGCTGGTGCTACTGCTCTCTGAATGCATTTGCCAAACAGTCCATGACTGCTTGAATTAAGAAGGTTCGCATGTAAACACCAATCTTAAAACACCACATCACTTGATCTGTTCTATGAGACAAATGAATAGCTGTGATGACATCTTTAAGTCCATATATGAGGGTGTTTTTACATTAATTTACTTATGCATTCACTATACATCTTGATCAGTGCCTCCCTCTCTTCCCAATCACCCCTCACACAGCCCTTCCCCCACGTTCTTACCTAAGGGAGACCCCCTGGCACTTCCAGTCAAGCAAGACTAGGCAGGTCCTCTCCAACTGAGGCAGCCCAGTTAAGGTAACCAGATCCACAGGCAGACAACAGAGTCAGGGACAGCCCCACTCCAGTTGTTAGGAGACCCAAATGAAGACCAACCTGCACATCTGTTACATATGAGCTGGGTTCAGCCTGTCGGTGGTTCTGTCTGTGGAAGCCCCCAAGGGTCCAGGTTAGCTGATTCTGTTGGTCTTCTCATGGATCCCATATGTGAGTTTTAAGCTAAAGACTAAACTATTTGCTGAGGTATCCATAATATCTGGTTATGATAACATTTTGTGGAACCAAGTCCTTCCTTATACCCTTTCTTCCTACTGAAGGGTCAGCAGACTCCCCAGCTTTGTGCAGAAGCACTGGGGTAGTACTGGAACCAGCAAACCTTCTGCATCTGTGATCTTGCCCAGTAGCATTCACCTTCTTGGTTCCGATGGGTCTAATTTGCTTTCCTTGCTCCAAATTTCTTATTCTTAGTGAATTAAAAATAAAGCCGTGTCTATTGGAACATCATTCTTCCTTTCAGAAATAAACTTTTGCATTACTATATCTAATAGCAACGGCTCAACTGACTCCTTTTTGTTTTTCCAGACACGGTTTCTCTGTGTAGCCCTAACTGACCTGGAACTTACTCTCTTAAATCAGGCTGGCCTAAAACTCAGAGATCCACCTGCCTCTGCCTCCTGGGGGCTGGGATTAAAGGTGTGCACCACCGTGCCCTGTTTAAAACCATATTAGAAATGAAAAGGAACTGTGTTTCTAATGCTTTTTCATTGCATTAAATTAAAAAAAAAAGATAGTAATCTGCCTTGGTTATAAATTACCATGAACTATAATAAAAAGGAAAGGTAAAAGGACAGAGGCATAAAAGCTGCATAGAATAAGAAGAATAATTAGTCTTATAATTAGGGATTCTTTTCTAATATGGGCTTGCTATTCTACAACTAAGTACTAAATTATTCAGGCTGAGAAAATGATACAGTTTCATATTCAGACACAGTGATAGCTGAAAACATGAAGTAACCACCTAACTTGGTTCACACAGTCTATAAATACATATTGATCCTCTACAATACACCAGACACTGGGATCCATCCTAAATACACCAGGTGGCTACTACTACAAAATGTATAGATTTGTACGTACAGATGGTCAATGAACAATAAATGTCAATACGTTATATAATTTGTGAGAATACGGCGAATGCTATGAGGAAAAGAGAAATGGAAAGTGAATTTAAGTTCCAGGATGGGAATTGTCATTTAAACATGGAAGAAAAAATGGCATCCTTAAGGGGGAAACATTGGAGAGGGAGCTGAAGGAAGTCGGGGATTCAGACAAGGGAACATTTGGGGAAAGTGTGTTTTAGGCAGAGGTAAACACTATATGAAATATCCCAAAAATAGTAAAAACACATATAGTAAAATTTAAGTAAATGATCTGGGGAAAGGACGGGGAGCTCAGAGAAGTGCACACCCAAGCCTTTGTAGTTCTCTCGGGTAAGGGAGTCCTGATTTTTCTGTTGTTTTTATTTGTTGCTATTATAATATAATTCTATTCTTTTTCCCTTCCCCTTTTCTCCCCCAAAACACATCCATTTACCGTCCTTGTTCTCTTCCACATTCATGACTGTTATTAATTAGTATTGAATGCATACATGTGAATAGACATAAACATATATTCCTAAACATGACTTGCTAAGTCTGTACAATGTTATCTGTATGTTTTCAGGGCCGACCATTATACTGGATAAGCATTTGGTGTGTATTTCCCTAAGAAAGACCATTTCTTCCTCTCTCAGCAGACTGCAGTTTCCTGTGGTTCTTTGTGTACTGCTCAAACCTCCTGGGCTTTCTTTCCAATGCGTGTTGTTGCTCTTTCTTTATCCTGATACAGGGTTCCTCTGTGTAGCCCTGGCTGTCCCGGAAATCTGTCTGTAGACCAGGTTGGCCTTGAACTCACAGAGATCCTCCTGTCTGTGCCTCCTGGGAGCTGTGTTTGAAGGTGTGTGTCGCCACAGCCTGGCATGATTTTCTTTTTCATGCAATTTGTGAACAGTGTGTTTCTCCTCTTTCAATTCCAGTTTCTCTCAGTTTCTCCCTCCATTCTTTCTCACTTTCGCTCTTCCTCTTTAACTATCCTTATCTCTATCTCTATCTGTATCTCAAAACAAATAGGCAGAAAAAAGAAGAGAAGCATACACAAAAACATAAGAGACAAAAATCAAAATATGTGAAAGATTGATAAGACAAAAAAATGTCCAAATAAAGCAAAATCGCGCGCGCTCACACACACACACACACACACACACACACACACACACACACACACACACACACACGACAAAATTGCCTTTGAGGGTTTTTTTGTGTGTTTATCCAAGTATTCCTAGAATGTGGTCTGGCCTGCAGTGGGGTTAGCATACCCAGCAAGACTCCATTGTAAACATTAGTTTTTTTCCTTTGCCTGCAGGTATTAGTCGCAGACAGGTTTTTGGCCAGGAGTGGATGCCTGAATCTCTGCCTCCTTCTGAGTTCTGGGATTCCGTGTGGCTTGGGCCTCTGTAGGCCATGAGCTTGCTGCCACAGAGTTCATTGTGCCTCAGTTCTGTCTGGTTGTAGGAAATGCTATTTCCTTAGAGTCACCACGCCCTCTGGTCTTTACAATCCTTCTGCCTCCTCTACATAGCCCCCAGAAGCATGAGGGGAGGAGTTCAGTGAAGACTGAGGACTTAGGACTGAGGGCTCCAAAGTCTCACACTCTCTCCATTGTCCAGTTGTGGGTCTCGGCCACGCCTCTGCACTTTGATTGGCTGTGGTTTTCCATAATGTTCTCTTGCAGTGAGAACGTTTTCTTAATGACAGATGAGAACTACACTTACCTGTATGTAGAAGAGCAAATATTTAGAGCGTAGTTAGGGATTGACCTTTTTGAACGAAGAAGTCGTTGTGCCTTTTTCTCCAAAATCCATGACCTCACTAGGTCCCGGCAGTGAACCGGGTTTCTAGTACACGGAATGACTTCCCTCTTATTGAACAAATCTAGGTCAAGATGAAATGTCAGTCCTAGACTTTGCCAAGTTGTTGGCTATAATTTGTTTCCTCACTTAAGTTTCAAGCATTATTTATAAATTTGGAATCAAATATTTTGTTAATGTCCTAGTTGAAAAAAATTGTTTTATCCATATTTAGATAGCCCTGGCATTCTGACAAGGGTATTTGTTTTTAATGTAGAAAATGTTTTTAATTTTGGTGAAGCTTAATTTACAAACTTCTTTTATTATTTGTGGTTCTAGAGTTCCAGCTGGGAATGATTTGTTTAAATTCAAGTCATGAAGATTTCCAAAGTTTATCATCTTATAACTAAATCTTTGGTCAGCTTCAGAGTTTTTAATATCAGATATACGAATCAGAGTAAGGTTTGTGTCCTGAAAATGGACATTCAATGGTTTTAACACTGCTAACCATAGTTTCTTCATAAACAGCTTATGAATATTTGTAAAACTCAAAGGCAGACATACAAGGGAATCAGCAATAGGAATAAATAAGGTATCAAGATACGCAAAGCAAACATGGCTGAGTGTTTTAAAAAGAAAGACATTCTGAAATGGCTATAAATTATCTGATCCATGCAGCATTCTGGAAAAGTCGAAATCTCTCTCTCTCTCTCTCTCTCTCTCTCTCTCACACACACACACACACACACACACACACACACACACACATGCACACGCACACGCACACACACAAGTAAAACCATCGGTTACCAAAAATTCTTCAGGAACTGGTTGACCAATGGACAGCAGTTTTAGGTGATAAAACTATTCTGTATGATTCAAAGTTGTTTCTACACACACAATGCTTCTGACAAAACTCACTGGCACTTTCAGCATCAGCCTGTATAGATCATATATTCAAATTAGTTAAAAAGGATAGAAGGAAGTAGTACACCACCAACCTGCCTTAGGAATGTGTGGGACGCCTGACTGGAATGAGAAGGGGACTTGGGCAGAGCTAAGCCATCTGGAGACCAGTGGCATCTATAGAATTAAGGATGAAACTTCCCCAAAGCACTGGGCTGGAGCCAACAAAGTTGTTTCCTTCATTAACATGACCAAAATTTCAACCGTACATGGATGTTGGTGTTAAGCAATTAAGAAAATGGCAGTATGTAATGGGATCCAGTATCTTCACTGTTGTAATGCAAATTAATAAAAAAAAATCAAGGGAAGGAGTTACAGTTACATATAGAGCGTCATGACTAGTGGTGGAAACTCCAGAACTACCCCATGAGTTGCTAACTATAGATGCGCATGATCATACATGGAAACATGTGTAGACTGTGTGTGTGTGTGCTCGCGTGCACACGCGTGCAGTTAATTTATTAATTAGCACATACCTTCATGTGTTTTAAGCATATGGGATTTGTCTTTCAGAAGCATTTGTATCTTCAGAAGCAGCATCTAAACATATTTTATTAGATTATCTGTATTTCATCCGCTAATATTTTAATGGTGTTTCGTTGTTTTGCTTTTCAGTCTCCAATTACTTGCTGATCATGTTACAGGAGGAAATGCTCTCTGTGCTGTCTTGCTGCCCCGTGAACGTGCAAACCAGACTCAGCAGTGTCTGGAGTTTCTGCTTGGTTTGGGTAACTGGGCTTGTTGCTGTTGGTTGTGAATTCCTTGGGATCTGTGTGTTCCGTGTAGATACTCATGCTGTTGGCAAGTAGAGATGCTTTTGTGTTCTTTGCATTAACGCCTGTGATTCCCTTTGTCCTCCAGGGGATAACTTGGAATGCTGCAAACAGAAATATTTTCCTTGTTCCTAATCCTTCCAAAAATCATAGCTAAATGATTATAACCTGGTTGATGTAGGCCATAGAGCGCTTTGTTTGTCTCTCCCCTCCCTCTTCCCTTTCCTCTCTCTCTCTCTCTCTCTCTCTCTCTCTCTCTCTCTCTCTCTCTCTCTCTCTCTCTCTCTCTCATGTGTGTGTGCTTATTACCTTTAAATTTTTCTCTCCATATTTTTTGAGAGTACCGTGAGCAAATAATACATTTCAGCTCCAACTTTTGAATCAGCTCTTGTGTAGAGTTTCATCTTTTTGGTGTTAATTCAGTGCATTACTTTTAGAAATTAAGCCATCCCATCCTTACATCTCCACAGTGAATCACATGGTGATATAGTTTTATATGGTTGGGAGACTGTGAATTCCACTTCCAAGTATTTTATGGAGGGTTTCTGCTTCTGTGTTCATGATAAATATAACTTAATTTTTGTTTTGTCCTTATCACATGTTATCAAATGTTTATGTCACTATCATATTACTTTGGTGGCTTCTGTTGTAAGCATTCATCTCCGGATTTTATGTCAGAAATTAGGCAGATTTTATGTTAATTCTTTAAAGCTGAAGTTCACCCATGAGTCATCTAGGCTCACAAATGTCCTTTGTGAATTTTTTTTATAATGTGTCCTCAATTTTTTTTAACAGAAATATAACCATTGCAATTTTCCATTTTGTTTTGTTAGTTTGGGTGTTTTTGCGGCCTGTTCTGCGTTTGTTTTTAAGAATTAGCATGTTTTCCTCATGGTTGACTTTATGTACATAGAACACTTTGTAAGATTTATTTGTAATTTTTAATTTCTCTAAAATATAAAGTTATGCCCACTTATATTTTAGTAATTTCATTTCTTTTTCATCTTGTTTGGTCTAATCGACAGAGAAACAGTCATGATACTTTTCCATGATACTTCATACAAATAAATAGCTCTTGTTTTAGAATTGGGGGTGGGAAATGTTAAAATAAAAGTCTTAGTACCATTTTAATTTTAAATTTACTTCTACATTTGAAGTGATGGTGATAAATCATGACAACATGAACTTGACACATGCATTAAAGCTGATACTGCACATAAAATGGTTCTAGCATCTCTATTCATCTGCTTAGCTACTGTGATTATAAGATGGGCAAGAGAAATACTTGTATAATTGAATTCTTTAAAAAACTGTTTGTTGGCAATGAACAATAGCAAATTATGTAATGTGATTTGCGGAGTTTGGGAAACAAGTCTAAATTTTAAAACCTGTTTTCTCACAACATTTTTAATAAGATTGTCTACAATTAGACATGAAATATGCATCTACTTTGAAATTTTAATCACTTCTGAAAAATCATTAATCCTACTAAAAATTCAAATTTGTTGTGAAGGCTTGTACGGAGCGGAGGAAGGTGAGCCATTGCTTCATTTCTTTAGCACCTTACACAATTCTTTGAAGAGCAGTCATCCCCATGGAACCCTGGAGTGCAGTTCCTTGATTCAGTCTTTAGGTCTTTGCATCTATTACCTGAGGGCCTAGAACCAACATGCCCATTTGTTCTGCACCTCAGGTTCATCAAAGCATAGTTTATAGAAAGATGCTCATCTCGTACTGTTACAGTACAGATCTTTTACAGTAGCCTGGAGTCTATGGGCAGAAAGGGCAGTGAAGAGGGTCCTCTTTTCCTCTAAAGCATTTAAAATGGACTGTCTTGGCATAAACTGGGCTGCCTGCTCCCTTCTACGGAAGGATCTCCTGAATCTCCTTCCTCGGCAGCCCACAAACACTCCACCTGGCATTTGGAAGATGCCTCTTTATGGAGAGGGTGACCTCCTAAATACTGAGTTCTCAGAGTTCCATGAATCGCAAACAGGAAGGAGGCCTAGGCAATAAGATGACGAAAAGGACTCTAACTGCAGGAGAAAGGAGAGCATTAGCCAAGACCAACACACTCAGCCACGATTTATGCAATGCTAAAGTACTAAGTCTCAAGCCAACAGCTTACTTTCAGGCTATATGCAACCACCAAATTACCATAAATTATGCTCAGGCAAAAAATAAGGCCATAAAATGGACATTTTACAGTGGCTATTGACTACAATGTTCAGTTTGCATTCAATCTCTTGAAACACTGTTACTCTGTCAACTGAATTAGTAATTGCTGCCTTCTTAGGAGCGAAATATATAAGTTTTCCAACTCCATAAATATTATCCCCACAATTAAAGTCATTGGCTGTAAGAAGCCACTGTCTATATGTATCAGACTAATTATTTTGTGCTTTTTTTTTAACTAAGAAAATGGGGTTCTGCTGCCAGTGGGCAAATCCTGATCATACATTATATCACACTGCCTAGCAATTTTGATGAAAACTACAGGTGGAGACAGATTATAATGGGAACATCTAATTGAAATTCATCTCCACTTCGCTTCAGATGGAAGACATGCTGCTTGAGCCCTCAAACATATTCAATTTCATTCAAATTGGATGCAGATTTTCCAGGCAAAACTGAATTCAAAAAAAACAGTATATTTCAAGGGGGTCTTTGGAAAGGAGACACGGGACAATCATAAATGGAGACCACTTGGGTTTCTCAAAACTGGTGCTGTCTAAAACAGAAAAAAGTAACAACTCCGGTTCTTCACAAAGGGCCATGAGGAGCCCCGTGAAGTTCTTTAGAACTTTCTAGAACACTGTGATTAGATCATTCATTAGGTGTTTTTCTATGCCATTCTGTGTTTGAGTTCTGGTATCATGTCTGTCTTACTTAGGGTTTCCATTGTTGTAAAGAGATGCTAAGGTCATGGCAACTCTTGTCAAAGAAAACATTTAACTGGAGCTAGCTTCTAGTTCAGAGGTTTAGTCTATTGTGGTAATGGAGGGGAGCATGGTGGCGTGCAGGCAGACGTAATGGAAGAGGAAACTCAGAGTTCTACAGCTAGATCTAAGGCAGCAGGAAGAGAGGGTGAGCCATATACATAATGCTACATATACATGCATGATTATACATGGTTATTATATATAACAGATATATATGATTCGGTACATATAGGTACAGTGTTCTTATGTTCATTCACTGCTGACGAAGTTGATAAAAAGCATTTTTAAAGGCCAAATAAATGCTCAACAAAATTTCCCCAAATTGTTCATTATAAGCAGGATATTATAACTTCACGGGGGAGATGTTGCCTAGCATGTGCAAGACTCTGGATTCGATCCATGCACATGAACACACATGCAGGTCTGCACACATACATGCGTATGCTCTGAAAGTATCAAGTGATATAACTACTTCTGGTTGACAATAAAAAAAAAAACATAATAATTCACTATTGCTCCTCTCTGTCCTAAATCAATGTCCAGTGAGTCCTTTGTGGCAATTGTTAAGAAAAGAAGATACCATAGAAGACATGGCAACATGTACAACAGCCTCAGCCTTTAGCAAATTTCCCTCCATAGCAAAAGACAAAGATATCAACGTGCCAGGCACTTGCCACAGATAAATGCTATGAGGGAAAAGGGGGACTCGGGAGGATAGACTGACGGTAGCTGATTAACACATAGTAATCATGGAAAGACTCTCCTGGGGTCCTATTTTTACAAAAATCTGAATGAGATGAAGCAGCTGGAGATGTGGCTGAGGGAAAAGCATTGTAGGTCGAGGGAACGCAACGCACAGAGACCAGAATGCAGAGGCACAGTCTAGCTCAACTATGCTGAAAAGGGAGGAACGGAAAGATGAAGTCAGAGGCTGCACGGTAAATTTAATGTTCTTCCTTAACCGCTCTCGCATTGATTCCGGTCAGATGGGAGACACTAGAGGGCTCAGAGCGGAGAAGCAGTACGACTTCATCGGGTTTTGATTGGGGATTTCTCTGGCTGCTGTGCAGAACAAGGAGAACAGAGAGAAGCAAACAGGGGTGATGAGGTAACAACCTTGAACCAGGAGGGGGATGGTGGTTCCCTACCCAGGGTACTGCAGGGAAGGCCAGAAGAATGTGTCAGAAGCAGGGCATATTCTGAAGGTAACGATGACACTGGGAACTGCTAAGAGATTTGTGTCAAATGTGAAAACATAATCACTCCAACTCCAATGGCCCTGCCCAAACAACCAGGGAAAAAATGAAACAGGTGAGATGTGAAAAAATGGGAAGAGGTAAGTGTTGAAGATGATAGAGATAAATAAATGTGATATACTCTTCCGAGTGAGAAATGATCAAAATCAAATGCCTGTTACCTGGGACAAGATAAGGATATTGGCTGTGCTGAGCTATATATGTAGCAAGTTTTGGGCCTGCCAGGGCTACACACTGACACCCCGGCTCATAACAAAAATAAGGAATCAAAATATAAGCTTAGGTCTTTCTGAGCCAAAGCATTTAAAGCCATCTTTCTTCTTTGGAGGCTGGGTAGTTATGAGTTGGGGATCAAATTCTAATTTCTTTATTTCAGTATGTCTTGTTATCAGCTGCATTAATGTAGATAACCTCCTTTATCATATGTTTCCTATTGGTGACGTCAACATGTCTACAATGCACTTCCCCTTCCTTAGTTCAGACAGATCTGTCCAAGCTCTCCACATTACATCATTTTTTTCTGTTTGGTTACTCATTCTACATGTGCATATGCACATATGCATCCACACGTACCCACTTGCACATGCCTCTTTCTCATACATGCACATGTGTGTATGTGTGCATGCACATGCACACACACAAAAAAACACACACACATGCACATATGCATTCATCCTACTAAGTACCAAAATGTTTCTTTTAGCTAGAATGGGAAGAGATAATTGCCTCATGGAAATTAAAAAAAAATAATGTTTAAATATCAAATCATATGTTTTCAAACATTGTAAAAGCCTCAAGAAATAGACATGGTAACGTACTGTGTCTTCATCCATGGCCCATGCTACCAACAAAGGCTAGTCTGGGCCACCACCTTGGGCCATGTAGATGTCTGCAGGCTGAACTGAGCTAGCCCCACCCCTCACCAGCTGTGCAGTGAGGCAGGGGCAGAGATACTCCTCTTCATGCCCCTAACCACCTATGACAGGAGGAACTAGCCCTATGGGAATGAAAGCAAGAGATGTAGCCCAACTACTCACCTGCTATAGCACTTGGAAGAGCAGACCATGCCCCAAGCCTGGATAGCCTGTAGAGCTGCCTCTGGTAGAATCGGTACAGGAGAGCTGGCAGGGAAACCAACTCAGCTACCACCCAGGCCCAGTTCCAGGACTTTTTAGCCCACCCCAACATTTACCTCATCAATGAATTGCTGGTACATAAGAAGAGGCCTGTCCTGTAGGATTAAACCTCAAACTCTCCATGACATAGGGCAGCAATAGGATATCTCAGAGGAGTCCTGGTAAGAATCCAGTATTGATAGTATGCCAGAAGCCAGAGGCCTTGAACCTGACCAATGACTCATTCTGATAAGCATTTGCAAGTGAAGCTGTTTGTGAAGGGAACTATGATTCTTCCTCCTGTAAAAGAAACTTACACACAGAGGAAGGTGTGCTGTGTAACACACAATGACACCAATGCTTCCATAGAGAGATGGCTTTTGTTTGCTTGCCTTTTGTTTGGTTTGGTTCTTGGGGGAGGGGAGTTGTAAGAGTAGAGGGGATGATACGAAGGGATGGGGGGCTGTGTGAGATTGGTTCGCATCATGTGAAATTCACAAAGAATCAATTAAAGAGTTGTATATATTAGTAATAAAGTCTTGAGCAACTCAAAGCAAAAAGTAAGCTAAGCTAACATGCATTGATATAACATTAGTTACCCACATTGATTAATAACATAAATAACCCACATATTTACTTAGTTCTTAAGCAGTCTTAGTAGTAGAACTCTTTTACTGATGCCTAAGTGTTTTGGCTGTAATCCAAAAGCATTCCCAACTTCCTTAAGCTCGGCTGGGAACCTATCTGATCTGAACTGTAGTTTCTTCTTAAGGGATTGGGGGATTACTCAAAGGGAACAGAACCCTGAAGGGAAAGGATGGCTTATTTTGCTCTCTGTGGTCCATGGCCTCATCTAAATCACAGTGTCATTAGCACTTGGTTTTCCATGTGGGAACTAGAACAAGTGAAAATAGCTCACACTCACTCACAACACATGCAGACACCAAGTATTTCCCCTGCATTTCCATTTACTTATCATATTTGTGAGAGAAGAATTACGATCCCTCCTCCTTCCTCTCTAAAAGCAACTTACACAGAGAGAAGTTCACTAGCAAACCCAGAGTCAGACAATGAGGAAGTAGCAAAGTCAGAATTCAGACTCCAGTGATATTCCCCCAATCTCTCTCTTACTAACCATGTAGGCTTCCTACTGTGAGAGCCAGGGTTCAGTTGTCTCTCCCAAGCACAGGCAGATGATTTCGTAAATCTAAGTCTGAACTGTCAATACCCACCAGGAAGAATTCTCTACAAGGGGAGGGAGCTGAAGCCTGAAAGAAGCTACAGATAGCCTTCAGTATTTCATAAATATTTCCATACAAATTCTATCAGTGACCTAATGTAAGATGATTCAAATCTTTACTGGGAACATACCAACATTCAAATCAATCTAAGCTTTATGATGCAGAGTTACAAATGAGCATCAGAAGTAGGTTTTAAATACACTGAAAAAAAAAATGCCTACAGAAATATCAGAACAAAGCCAGCCTAGTGCCCTCCTTAAGGATACATGAGAAAAGCCCATTTCTCTAAAGAGAGATCTTGAGAATTGCCAACGTGAAGCCCATGTTGGTTACAAATGTAAATACTGACCTAGAAAGTATAAATTCCTAGATACAGCATGATAAGACCATAATTACTTAGAAGGAATAAATAGACTATCCTCCAAATATGTCACTAAATTTAGAGTTGAAGGCCAGGCACACAAGCACAATCTAAAATGTATCCTTGTGGCCTATGCCAAAGACAGAATATGAAGTAACTGAACTGTGGACACAATGTAAAATGATAATTGTATAAGAGGTCACCATTGCTTCCTGAAAGTTTACAGTCTTTACGGTGAAACTTCAGAGGCTATTTTCACACTGAAAATAGAGGCCAATATGTGGGACAGAAGAGTTGCATATCTTCTAACACCAAAATATGTGACCAGAAAATGTGATCTACATCAGTATTCATAAGACATTTCTGATTCGTTCCTTCATTCTCACTCCCGAGCGTGGGTCCTTCTGAGAGTCTGACTGTAGTGGAGCACTCCGACCAGGTGCAGGGTCCTGTAAATTAACTCAGTGAAAATCAAGAAGAGATCACGGAAGAGAAAGGCTGGAGCACTGGTTTCTACATTCTCACCGTCAGCCTGCAGGGTGACGGCAGCGAGCTCCTATACTGTGTGCCTTTTCTTATACCTGTGAGTATCATGAGGTACTAGAAATTCCCTCTTCTTGTACCTACTTCTGGCTGCTGCAAGCTCAGTGTGTGCCTCACCAACTTTGCATAGTTCATCTTAACCCCGTGAAGACCTTTGTAAACAAACTGTATCTGCCATATTCCTTGTGGCTGGAACAAAATATCAGACAAATGCAAATCTAAAGGAGAAGCATTTATTCCAGGCCCCCAGTATGGTAAACAGATCAGCATGACCAGGAAGGAGTGCTGATAGGAGAATAGGGCTGGGGGTCACATGATGCCTACAGGCAGGAAGCAGGAAGATGAATGCCACTAGTACTTCATGACTATCTAGTCAATCCAGGACCCTAGTGAGGAAATAATACCGGTTCCATTGGTAAGTGCCTTTCCTTTTCAGCCAACCATCCTGAGGCCACCTCCGACACACATATCCAAACGTGTGCTTTCTTGATGATTTCAAATCAAATCAGATCAGGCTGAGAAAGAAACTCACCATTCCATAAATTATACAAGCCCCTATTAAAATTTTCTCAACAGTGCAAGAGCTCGGTGCTATACTGCTTGCCTTAAATATGGCGCTTGCCTTGGTTCCATACTATGTTAGCCAAAGCAACTTCCTCAACAACCCTTGTGGTGAATAGGTATGGCCCCCACCTCTTTGTGTTGGAATGCTTGGCTCATAAGTAGTGGCACTATTAGGAGGTATGACCTTGTTGGAGTAAATGTAGCCTCACTGAAGGAAGTATATCACTGTGGGGGGAGGCTTTGGGGTCTCATATGTTTAAGCTATGTTGGTGTGGAACATGGTCTCCTTTGGCTGCCTGTAGATAAAGATGCAAAACTTTCATCTCCTCTAGCACCATGTCTGCCTGCACACTGCATGCTTTTTTCCATTATGATAATGCACTAAACCGCTGGAACTGCAAGCTAGCCCCAATTAAATGTCCTTCAAATGTAAATACAGAAAATATCCAATAAAATTGAAAAAAATTAAATCTCCTAAAAAAAAAAAAAAAAGGTTGTCCTTCATAAGAGTTGCTGGGGTCATGATGTCTCTTCACAGCAATAGAAACCCTAAGATATCCTCTTGAGTTTATTTTCTGTCTCCTATTTGCCAGCTTATACATGGTGATACATGGTGAATTCTTCAGAAATACAGATTTCCAGATCCTATCCAAGGCCTAAGGACTCTGCATCTCTACGCAGTGAACTAAGAAATCTATAACTAACAAACAACCCAGGTGGTTGTGATGTAGCCAACCTGGCTGTCATCACCAGATGAGCCTTTGGGAACCTCCCCTCTGCAGACCCCATCAAGTCAAGCCAAAATGTTTGGAATCGACCTCTTCTGCTTCCAGAACACAGCCTCAGATCCACCTCCCTGGAATAACAGAGTCCTCAGATAAAACAGTGGGTCCCACTGGGGACCTTCAAGGTGGAGAAAAACAAGCATAAGGCCTGCGGTGAGAAGAGACGCTCCCAAGCGCATGAAGCAAAGATTCGACTACCCCTTTCACATTTGATTAGATCTCCAATTCAGAATCACTTTTCAGCCATTTTACAGGAAGCAAAATCCGTTTCCACCTCCATCTGGTGCCAAAATTAACAAACTGAAAACTGCCAGCCAGTTCAGGCCTGCCTAACATGAGCTTAGAACAGGCACAAGAGCACCCTGAGTCTCTCAACAGTAAGAGAAGGCTTGTTTACCCCCTGAACACCAGGGGCCTTGGGTTGGACCTGCTTCGGATGAACAGAATCAAGTGTCCAAGCCTCTCCAATCTCTGAGGGTCCACTCTCCATCCAGAAGCCGAAGGCATCGGGAGATGGGCTAAGCTGACCATCTGTTCTTCTCTCGGATAATATGTAATTAAGTAATTTATTTATTCAGCACTTGAACCTCCTCCTCTCTCCACCCATTAGTCAGGGATGATTATGCCAGACCCAGCTGTAGTTAACATATTGCATACTCAGGCAAGCACTATGCTACAAAGCACTCTGCTAAGCTCCTAGCTACGGCCACCTCTCAGACCCAACCATAGGAGTGCCTGCATGAGACTTGCCGCTCTGATGGCTCAACTTTCTTCCCCAACGATTAGGCAGCCTTCTCCTGCTGGGCATTAAACCATTTGCTCTGTGCGTTCATTCATTTGTTCAAAGATTAATTTACCCACATCCTCTGATCACTTCCACCAGGCCAGCTGACTAGCTGGGCAGGACTGATAGATTTTTTTTCCCCATCTGGTGAATTTTATCTATGATATAAACAAACACAAATGTACAGAGTCTGACATACAACGACAGAGCGAAAGGACTGATTCCATAAGCCTCAGGCAAAACATGGGGCTGAAACTGTGATTGAATGTAGCATATGTGACGTTCTGCATGTTACATGTAATGTTTCACACATCACATCTGTTTTTGTGGCCAGCCCAGCAAATTGTTTCTTTTCTTCTGATAATGGCTTCTTTAGTGTTTCCAAGGAAAACCATCACAGACCTTCCTCTGTGTCCTTGCAGTTTAAGGGGGACTGATCTGATGTAGCAAAGAGTTTTTACCCTTGGTCATCCCAGGGACTGTGCAGTTCAGAAACTGTTAGGCTGTTTCCACTTTGGTTTAAGAAAACAGTTTTAGACCCAGGATCTGCTGATGCATTGACGCTTTGCCATCTAGGTACTAGCTTGCTGAAGGAAAGAACCTTCAATGACTGGGAAGTAGAGACACTGTGTTCTGAGAAACCATGGTTCCTATGAAATAGCAGATACTCCCTGTCTTCATGCTTCGTGAGTTAGTAAGGCAGGACAATGTGCAAGCCATTCCGTTTTGAGGGATTTTTTTTTATAGAGGGGTTGACAAAAATTTAAGAAAGAAGGAAGGGAGAGGGAAGGAGAGAGGGAAGGAAGGAGAGGGAGGGAGGGAGAGAGAGAGAGAGAGAGAGAGAGAGAGAGAGAGAGAGAGAGAGAGAGGGAGGGAGGAGACACTATATTTTATTTCTAATTGTATGTTTACATTCTGATGCCAACACAGGCTACAAGAGGGTTTCATGCTCCCTGGAGCTGCATTATAGGCATCCGTGAGTTGTCTAATGTGGTACTGGAAACTGAATCTGCATCCTCTGCAAGAGATGCACATACTCGTAACCACTGAGCCATCTCTCCGGCCCTGGAATAGAGACATTTTTCTTGACATCCTTTCCATGTGTTAAGTGTGCTAAGACATCCATTGGAACACCTCCTTGGTCGTTCAGATGTGGACGGAGACAGATGCCCTGGGGTTTAGCACATTCTCCCAGATACAGTGGAATATGGACAAATGCAAAGCAAAGGACAAAACAAAACTAAATTCAAACACCCATCCCAACACCGCAGAGGCTTGAGACTGGGAAAGGTACGTAAAGCCTGTGACAGTGCAGGCAACTGGTCATGGCATGCCTTCTCCAACACTGATGCCACTCAAAGGGGCAGAGGGGACAGTCAGAGCCTGCTCAAGATGCCATCGCCATAGCAGATACTAGTGTGTCTCAATCTATGAATGGCTCTGGGTGGTACAAATAACCCAGTGAGTAATAGAACCAAAAGGATGGCCACATTCTTACCACTATAGTGTTTACCTGGTAGACGGAAAGAAAGGGATAAATGAAAGTGTATACCAACAACATTAGGTTGTGGCGTATGAGAAAGAAAATTGTCCTTGATCACATAGATGAGCCCTCAAAGCAATAGCGAGAGATGTACAGGTAGGAAAGAAAAGGCCTTTGACTAGAAAGGCAGGGAGCAGAACAACCCAGGAACAATCCCAGAGATGCCAATAGTTGCCAACAGCTGGGAGACGCCAGAAACACACTTCACTGAGAATAGTTAGACAGTACAATCCTGCTGAAACCTTCATTCTGAACCCCAGACACTGACCTTGGGCACCGGTCCTCTGGAACTGAGAGAACGGATTTCTCTTCATTTTAATTCTTTAAACTGTGAAGCTACCAAGCAGTTTGTGGTAATGTGTGATAGCAAGTCCCAGGCTAGGCTTTTCTTTTCCGCCAAGCATCTCAAGGAGGAAAAACAAATAAATAAATAACTGAGCCCCAGGTATATAAAAGAAAAGGAGCTAGTGAAAGTAGAAGCTAAAAGGCCATTTGTTTTTTAGATTAACAAAATTGATGAGACAGATAAAAGAGTAAAAGAGGAAAAAAAATCAGATGACTACAATTAGCAGTTAAAGAGGACTATTATCAGTAGCACTGTAGACCTATAAATATTATGACACACTCTGAGTATTTGCTGGAACATTAAGGAAACTATGAAAAGAACATTTATCTAGAAAAGACCAAGCTACCAAACATTATTTAACAATCAGAACAAACAAAAAGGCTGGAGAGAAGGCATCTAGATAAAAAAGGGAAAAAATCAAATTATATCTGTTCTTAAGCCAGGAATGGAGGCTTTTAGGAGGCAGAGATAGGCAGATCTCTGAAAGTTTAAGGTTAACCTGGCCTATCTAGTGAATTTTATGTAGAGAATTCTCTCTTAGAGCCTGTCTCAAAAAAAAAAAAAAAAAAAAGAAAGAAAAGAAAAAAAAGAAAGGAAAATTATATATGTACTTAGATTAACGATGTGGAAAATCTTAAGGAATTTCCTAAAGACCATATGATACTATAAATGAGCTACAAAAGTAAGACACAAAATACCAAATACACACAGAGGAAAAGAAAGACAATTGGAACTATATTCCCCAGGAATAAAAACTACAAATTGAAGCTGGAGAAACTGCTCTGTGAGTAAGAGCACTGGATGCCTTTCTAGAGCTTTTGAGTCTCAGAATCTTCAAGGTTCTCATGGTGTCTGCATTCCAGAATCATCTTCTGGGCTCGTTGGGCATTGCACATACATGGTACACAGATTTATATGTAGCAACACACCCAAATACATACGATAAAGCATAATTTTAAATATTGATTAAAATATTAGGAAAGAAAAATACAAGAACAAAGTGAAGGGAAAACTGTAGGTACAATAACAACATAGAAGGCAAAATGCTTATAGCTAACAAGAGAATTATGAGAACTGTTTGCTAAAAATTATGAAACATTGTTGAGAAGAGTTAAGGAAGATGTAATTAAACTGAAAGGCATTCATAGACATCAATTCAGACATAACACTGTTGTGATAGTAAAGCTCAAAATTGAATCTGTAAGTTCAACCATCACCTATGACTGTATAAGCATCATCTTTATTTTTATTTCTGATGTCATATAAATATATATATATATTATAATTTTAGTAATTTTACCCCTGTACCCTCTATCATCCCCTTACCCCTCCCTCAGATACCCTGATATTTTCTAACAAGTCTTCACGTTACTTTCACATCTTTGTGTGTGTAATCCATTTGATTTACATAGGATTGTTGTCTGTGTGAACAGAGATGAGGGGGGTTACTTGTTGAAGGACAGGCAATTTTCAGTGACTACACCACTGAAGAAAGTGAGTCTCTCTGCAGACACAATTTGCTGTGGACAGTCATTCAGGGACAGGGATGCCTCGTGAGCTCATTCCTTCTGTGGTGAAGTGCTGATGGACCAACCCGTCTTACACAGGTCTTGTGAAGGTAACCACAGCTGTGTTCAAGAGTTCTGGAGTGCAACAGCCTCATCATGGTCAGAGATATTTTTACAACATATCCTTAAGGCCCCTGTCTCTTTTATTCGTTCTGCCACCTTTTTTGAAGTGTTCCCTATGCCTTTGATGGGGTGACACAGATGTGACTGGGCATTTTACCACCAATGTTCACGTTTTACATTAATACGGATCACCGACTCTAAAAGTCATTTGGAAATCCAAGATACACAGAATGACTGAAATCACCATGAAACAAAATTAAGTGTATTTATAGGACCAAGCATTCTTAATTTCAGCCTATTAAAAAATTATAGTTACCTGTATTGTATGGTTGAACATAAAATTAGTAGGGTACGGGAGGTGGGAGACTGACAATCCAGAAGTTAGCCTTTACATTAATAACTAACTGAAAGATGATAAAAGAATTCAGTGTGAAGGAAAAGACCTATCTATGAATTAATGATATTGAAACAGCTGAAATCCAGATGTCCAAATAATAATAAAACTGCACTCTACCTCAGACCATATACAAAAACTCCCAAAAGAATCAAAGACCTAAGTATAGGACCTAACATGTAAACATTTAAATGAAAAGATAAATTTACTATGCATAACTTCAAATTAGGCAATGGTTTCTTGGGCACTAAGACACTAAAGGAAAACTGACAAGATATTTGAATCACATACCAACAATAAACATTTTATGTCCCAAAGAACATCATTTCAAAAGTAAAATGAAACTCGTGGGATTAGAGAATACTCGCCAATCGTAAATCCAATAAACATTTTCATACATAATATGAAAAACACAAAGAAAACTCTTTTAATAATCCAATTTCTCCAAACAAGATACACACGGTGACAAGCAAAGAGATTTTCAGCAAGAAAAAGAATCCCAAAGCACAATGAGAAATCAAATTTGTAGCGTGGCCATGATGAAGGGGAGGGAGAACAGTGAGAGTAATTGATGAGACTCTAAAGAAAATAGAACCCTGGCACATTGTGGAGTTACACAAATGACAAACTGCTTTAGCTAGTTTCCCAAGACATTAAATAAGCCAAGCATGGTTGCTCACACCCGAGATCCCTGTACTCAGAGGCTGAAGTAGTTGCATCACGAGTTGGGAACTAGCCAAGTTCAAGGCCAGCCAAGGATACAAAGTTATAGTTTATATTTAAAAAAAATTAAATGAGGAGTTGCTATGATTTCATAAATCTACTCCAACCCAAGATAAATGAAAACATATCCGCTAATGTATAGTAGGTCTCTACAAAATATTTAAATTGTGGTTACATAGACGCACAGAATGTACAGTAATGTCTATGTCATTGATACTCGTGACATAATAGAAATAGTGCATAGTCTAATTTCCATTAATAAAGGAGTGGATAAACACATCCTGTGTAATGTATCATGGAGTGAAATACTCTTCATCCTCAACCATAAAAAAGCGTGAGGTACTGACACATGCTTTAAAATGAGTGGGCCTTGAAAATGTTATGCTAAGTTTTAAAATCCTGTCACAAGAGCCATATCCATTATGATTCCACGAGTATGAAATATCCAGAGGATGAAAATTCATAATAGAGAGCAGCCTATTGGTTGTCGGGGGAAGGGCAAGAAGCAGGGAATGGAGTGTGACTCCTCATGAATATGGATTTCCTTACAGAATTTGAGGGTGGTGATGGTTGCATAAATTTGTGAATAAACTTAAACCAATGAACTGTACACTTTAAAAGGATAAAATTTATAGCATAAATTACATCTCAATAAAGCTATTAATAAGAAAAAATATAGCCTTCCCCAAGTCACCACCTTTTTACTCTGCTTCCTCAATAAATTCCTTTAATGTGAAGAAGGGGAAAAATGTCAAGAAAGGGAGGAGGGGTAGGAGAGAAAACTTTGAAAAGGAATGAAGAAAAAGGAAGTGGAAAATAAATATTCTAAGACAAGGAAGTTCCAGAAAGAGTTCAAAAGAAATGGCATTTGCTTGAGATGATAGGAAAATGGAAGAAAAAGGTAAAGAAGGCAGCTTAAACCATTACTACTCAACAACACTGCAGGCCTGCAGGAGAAGGTCAACCTTATAATCACATTATTTTATTTAAAAAATTGACCGAGGGTTGGTGGCACATGCCTTTAATCCCAGCACTCAGGAGGCAGAGACAAGGGGATGTCTGTAAGGTCAAGGCCAGCCTAGGATAGAGGGAGTGCTGAAAGCCAAAGGAAAGACTTTTGTAAGTCAATATTGAGTTAGCTAGGACTGAAGAGACATGTTCACTTAAGAGGCTATCTATGGGGTTGCAAACCCCTTCAGCTCCTACAGTCCTTCCCCCAACTCCTTCATTGGTGTCCCCCTGCTTAGTCCAATGTTTGGCTGCAAGCATCCCCATCAGTATGCAAAAGATTCTGTCCCAAGCCTCTCAGGAGACAGCTATGTCAGGCTCCTGTCAGCAAGCACTTCTTGGCATCAGCAACAGTGTCTGGGTTTGGTGGATGGATGGACCTCCAGGTGGGGCAGTCTCTGTATGGCCTTTCCTTCAGTACCAACCAGACCCCTGCCCCCAGGAGATCCCAGGGATTAAACCGCCAATCAAAAAGTACACATGGAAGGGCCCATGGCTCCAGCTGCATATGTAGCAGAGGGTGGCTCTGTCTGACATAGAAGGGAGGGGAGGCCCTTGGTCCTATGAAAGCTTGATGCCCCAGCATAGAGAAATAAAGCACCCTTATGGAAGCAGGGGGAGGGGGTGGAATAGGGGGGTTTCAGAGAGGTAACTGGGAAGGGGGATAACATTAGAAATGTAAATACACAAAAAAAAACTCTTAGTTGGGGTATCTATTCCTGCATAAGCATCATGACCAAAAAGCAAGTTGGGGAGGAAAAGGTTTATTCAACTTACACTTCCATATCGATGTTCATCACCAAAGGAAGTCAGGACTGGACCAAAGGAAGTCAGGACTGGAACTCAAGTGGGTCAGGAAGCAGGAGCTGATGCAGAGGCCATGGAGGGATGTTACTGGCTTACTTCCCCCTGGCTTGCTCAGATTGCTTTCTTCTAGGACCCAGATCTACCAGCCCAGGGATGGCACCACCCACAGTGGGCTGGACCTTCCCCCATTGATCACCTGTTGAGAAAATGCCTTACAGGTGGATCTCATGGAGGCATTTCCCCAACTGAGGCTCCTTTCTCTGTGATAACTCCAGCTTGTGTCAAGTTGACACAAAACCAGCTAGTACAATAACCAACAAAAAAGAAATTTTTTAAGAGGCCATCTATAAAACTCCCCTTTAGTCTAGCCTCCTGGGCCCTCTCAAGTTTCTCAGCCACTCAGGTGCTGGGAACCCAAGTATTAATCACCGTTAGAGCCCAGCCAGAGGAAACCGTTCTCAGGCCAGACTTGGCAAAGACCTGTGGCACAGATTGGCAAACGCTAATCTACCTCATAAGATTTGTTTCTCCGTTTTTTGGAGGGTGGGAAACAAAGGAATACTTTTATGTTTCCAAAAGAAAATTGGGGAAACTGTGCGGTACGATTTGCTCATTTTTGAACAATTCAAACATTTGGCTTGTTCCTGCATTTGATGTGCTTCTGAGTGGCCTCCGTGAAGGAGACAGCTCTGGACACCTGTCTTTAAGGAGCAGAGAAGCTAAAACAGGTCTGTCAAAGAAGAGTGAGGCGGGCTGAGAGACTGTGGAATCAGGGAGTGAACTACGAGCACAGATGGTTTGGCAGGTACCACTGAGGCTATTTTGCATAAGCCTCCATAGCAGGTTTCCCTCTCCCTCCCTTCCATCTATGCTGTTGCTTGGTTGTGGGGCAGAGGCTCAAGTGTGGGCTTCAAAATCAAGATACAGAAAAAGCCCACTAGGCTTCCCAGATGCACTCACTACACACACTCAACCCTGCCCTCCACAAGGAGAAAGAGTAGCCACTACTGCTATGTTCAGAGGGGCTATCATGGCTGACTGTGGGATAGCATCTAAAAGATATCATATATGAATATATGTGGGGGAAGGGAGGGGAGACCAATTTTTAGGAAGCATCTTATTTTTCAGATGGGACTCACGCTTCATCTCCAACACAAATGTGCTATTAGGTGAGTCTGAAATAACTAATACAAATCTCTCCACTGAGCCAGTGGGAAAATTCAACCTTTATAAGTGCTAAACCAGCAACCTTTCAGAAAACAGTATCTATCTTTTTGAGCTGTTTCTGGGGAATTGTATATAAAGCATTCTGAAAACAAAAATACTTCCTTATTTTTCAGGATCCGTTCAGCAAGCTTGATACAAGGCTACCCAGGACAGACATTGTCAGGGCTCAATGTGTTTTCAAACTTATACTCCCAGTTAAAATGTTTCTTCAGTGTGGCATTTGAAAATCAAAATAGTCTTTGAGGGGAAAAAAAAGAACACATTTCCTAATTTTTAGTCCCTACAAAATATAAATAAATCTATTTTTGCTACCAACATTTCTATCATTTAATGACTTGACAGTCTTTTTCTGAGGAATGTCTGTGGGAGATTTACATTTAGGAGAACCCGGCACATTTTGATTGACCACACTAAGCTACAAGGTGGCAGGCCCTGATTGGTTTAAAACAGGAAAGAAAAACCACACGCTAAATGTTTCTGTCTTCTTCTGGGTGAGGAGAGTAATTATTGGTCAAGTCCTGGGGGGGTCAAAATTGTGTAAGCACCCAAGTCTCATTTTCTAGTTAAACCTTTAAGCCATTCCTCAGATGATTAATTCAGCTTTACGTCCAACTGGGATAAAGAAGACAAGAGCAAAATTTAAACCTAAATTCTTTGGGCTTCCGTTTCTACAAAACTACCCAAACATAACAATATATAAACAATGAAGAGAAGTAAGAATTTATACATACATATATGTATGCGTGTGTGTATAGATAGATAGATAGATAGATAGATAGATAGATAGATAGATAGATAGATAGATATCAGAAGAGTTAGGAACATTTGAGTATAATGTCTCCCATTTGTGGGCTATTAGGGGCTATATGTTTATGTCATTGCCTATCCAAAATTCACATAGTAAAGCTCTAACACTCACTGTGAAGAAAAAAAATTTTTAGAAATATTAAATGGAAAGTAATTGAAATAATAAATAACCCAGTGTTAGAGCACTTACCACACATGTGTAAGAGCCTGAATTTAATCTCCAGTACTGCACAAAAAGATGGATGGATGGATGGATGGATGGATGGATGGATGAATGAACTTTATGTTGGCATTAACTGCCCAGATGAGAAAAATCAGAGAATCTCTCTCATCCCCTGTTCTTTCTCCTGCTCCTATTTTTCCTCTCTCAGATTTTAACCTTCCTGGTCCTGTCACCCAATGACAGCCCTGATCCACTGTGAGCTTCAGTTAAGGCTTGAGATACAGGGAAACTAGAAATCCTTGACCAAGCCTCCTAGAAGAGACCATTATCCTTTCTAAGTTTCTTCATTAAAATGAAAAGGTAAACAGTCTGGCAAACGCATACTGTATTTAAATACAGAGCCCCTGGTGTGTAGAAACCACAGACATGTAGAAGAAGTAATGTTCCTCACCAACCCCTTTGTCTCAGAGGCAGAGAGCACTTCAAACATGCTGAGGACAAACAGGCTGCTTCAAGCCAGCCCCCAAGACCTATAAGAAATGGTACCCAGCTCTGTGCTGGGAATTACTATTGTCATAATTACTTCTAGTCAATTTTAATCTGGAAACAGCACACCCATTTAAATAAAATAAAAATAAAATCCCCAGGAAGAGAATCAACATCTGATTCCAAGAAAACTTGAAGATCTCAGCCTTTACAAAGAAAGTCTAATTCTGCCAAAATTTAGTACATTTTACATTTAATTTTGTTCTGATTTATGACTAAATTTCCTGGGTACCAATGGTATAAAAAAAAAACATTAACTCTGTGGAAGCAATTGTTAGTTTTTGTAATAAAAAATGCATACTGCTTATACCATTATTGCTTAGGAAATTAAGGAACACAGCTTCTAATACTCTGTGCATGGAATACTGTACCAAACCACTTAACTTGCAATAATAGAGTATTGACTGGGCACAGTGATATGTAAGACACAGTCGCAGCCAGATTAAGCCGCCCTCACACTGTGCTCGATAGAGCGATAGAGTCGTTCTCACAACACGATCATTCCACCTCAGCCGAAGAATTCCACACAGATTAGCTCCGGAAAAAGACCAGCTGCAAAATATAGAGACTTTTCCTTTTGTTTTTGAAGGCCTGATTTAAATGGTTACTTATCTCTATTCCTATATAAAAATGATCTTTAGAACTTAGTACACCGTGGCATGGGCTTATACTACATCTGGGTTAATAAGAGACAGTTACCGTTACGGAGCTAATCGCATGTTGACCCTTTAAGATAATCATCCTTGTAAAGAGCTGTACCATTCGAAGGGCTGGAAACTATGACAGAACACATCTGAGATGAGATTTTTAAAAGATATTGAAAGAGAGCGAGACAGAGAGACAGTGTGTGTGTGTGTGTGTGTGTGTGTGTGTGTGTGTGTGTTGCACAGTAATAGAAAATGATACACTATCCCCTTGTCCCCATCACTTTTCTTTAATGAGCACTACAACATTCAGCCAGAAGTATTTCTTTAGCATCTTAAATTGAAGCCCATTATAATTAGAGACAGGTGGGATGGCTCAGCCAATTAGAGGCCTGGCTGCTCACTCAGAGGACCAGGGTTCCATTACCAACATCCACATCTCAGCTCACAAACCTCTGTGTCTCCAGTTCCAGGGAATCCAACACCGTCCTCTGGCCTCTTTGAAAACCAGGCTCATACATGGTCCAAAGATTTATATGCAGGCAAAATGTTCATAAAGGTAATAATTTTCCATTGAAAGAGTTAGCAAAGAAGTTCTAAGTTGTTATAAGTTATTATATCAGAAGAGCATAAAGAAGAAAGAAGAAACGACACTCTGGGGAAAAAAAGAGACCAGAGGAAAAGTTTGTGTAGCTGTAACCTCCCACACAACAGATAACTAGCTTGTCCTTAAACCATTTCTTCTGTTTTTAGATCACTGGTATTACTTCCATTGACTTCAGCCTTATCCACCTACCAGTAATTATGAAAATATAAATCTGTGGAATATTGTTGAAGGATAACTCTTCCTGAGTCTCAGAATTCTACAAGTCTTTGGGGATAGAGACACTCACAGTTTCTGAGATATCAAAACTGGAAAACAACCGACATTATTGAAGGATGGAGCTGGTGTCTCCTTCTGGAGCAAAGATGTAGACATCTTTCCCATACAAAAAGGTAACAACTTTCTCTGAGGCAAAGGTCAAGATTTCCAAAGCTAGATTGTCCTCAGCTAAAACACAGATTCATCAGACACTCACTTTAACCCTCATCTGAAGCTGTTGTGAGACTATGGCACCAGGAGAACCGAGAACTTGTGTCTCTCCTTCTCCCTCTTTCTCCCTCCCTCTCTCTCCCTTCCCCTCTCCCTCTTTGTCTCTTCCTGTCTCCCTCCCTCTCCTTCCTTCTCCCTCCCACTACCCCCTCCCTCTTCTTCCTCTTCTTCCCTCTCCCTCCCCCCTCTCAGACACACACATACAGAGAGAGGGAGAGAGAGAACAAAATGAATGAATGCATAGAAAAACCCAGTGAGAAAAGACACGAAAGTAAATAGCATGCACTTTAAAGGCATGGGGCAGTTGTATAGAGACTAGTCTAGCTCCAGGCAGAAAGGGCAAGGATGAGCCTTGGACACTTCTATCTAGCACCATAGCTTGTTGCAAATGGTCCCCGGGCTTTGACACTGGTCACGCTCCTCTCCAGGTGGCAAGGCCCATTTGTATACAGAATACACTAACCGGTGATTATGGAAAGGAGCGTGTGTAAGGCAGGGGTGGAATGCATTGGTTTCTCAACATGAAGCAAACTAAAAACTGAGTTGTGCTGTCTCTTGTTGCTCTGTTTTCCTTCTCTAGACAAGAAGAAGACACAGACATTCGAGGAGACAAGGAAACCATCTGGGTCACAATGGCTCCAAGTTGCACATTCAGGCCTGCCATCCAAGTGAGGATTTAGAAGCATTTCTCTTAAACCAATAGCTGAGTGCTGCCTGCCAATTTCTCCCAGAACTTGGCTTTTCTTAGCAAGCCATTCCACTGCCTTTATCCTTTTTGTCCTTCCTAATGAGAATAAGAGAAAATGATGAATTGTACATGGTCACCAGGGATATTAGAGGGGTAATGGATGCAAATGAATTGGATACAACAGAAAGAAGGGGGGTAGGCTTATCAAGACACTGGAGCTTCTGAGAAATGCGTACAATTTACTTAATAAAAAAAGAAAAGACTAAGTAACATCTAGAAAGCTTAACACATTGGCCCATAAAATGATAATGATCACATTTTGCTACTAAGCCTAGAAATTATTTAAAATCAGGCCTATGTTTACAGGAACCTGATAAATTTATAAGACATAGCCAAGTCCAAGTTATTAATTAAAAAATAAAAGCGAAGAAGTATGTTAGTCCAACATTAACAGTGGATGCTGTACTATCTTGACTGGAGTTTCTCAACCTGGTGTTCCCCTGTCCTCTGAATGTTCCTTCTGCCCGAGCAGTATCATTTCTCCAACTATCATTTTACACATGAAATATGTTCAGTGAAATAATCTTCTCACTAGGCACCAACTGAGAAGAAACTGTCTGCCGGACACTTGATCCTGAAAGAGGTGTTTTGAAAAAGCTTTCTCAACCTTGTGAGACTGTGCCAGTTCTCTGACTGTGCAGATAATTTAAGCACCTGGGGAAAGGTTTGGTGCATATATCTCATGGTCAATATTATGGGCTGGGGGGGGGGGAACAGCCACTGGGTAAGAGGTTTGAACTGCAGTTTCTAGGAGTCTGTTCAAGCAAAGGGTTTCCCATTTACGTTTCAAATGTGCACAATTCCACCGAAGCAAACACTCAAGGGGCCCGGGAAGGACTGGGAATGAGGTCAGCTTTCTGCTGGAGAAGACCACCCTTCATCTCCTTAGTAAGCTCATACCTTATTTGCCAATAAAGGTCTGGATCCGTGGACTGGGTATCCAGGTGACCCCCATTTCTGTGTAAACGCTTCGGCTGGTGCCAAGGGCTGCATGCGGCTTGGAACTGGGAAGGAAGAGATTAAACCGAAGGCGTAAACACCTGCCTCAAAGCCTGTGGGGAGCTCTCTCGATCCTGACAGGCCGCTGGTGGTAATTGTCCTGTCTCATCCAATAAAGCAGCTATTCCAACACTGAGAGGCTGATGCCTCCTGTCAGTTGACTGTAATTCCAATCAGCCCCATCACACATATATGTTTTATTTGTATCACACCTGTACCACCACAGAGCAGGAGAGACCAATTAAACGATGATTAGCACATATGCTGCCCCGCTCTGACAAATGGCTGTTCTCAATGAAGTCAAAGAACTGTGGAGAGGAAGCCAGATGACCATATAGGGGTGGGAGAATGGGACACGGTGACATTGAGAATGTGGCGCACAAAAAACGGATACGAAAGAAATAGTTGTCACTGTTTGCATGTGCCATTGCTATCGCCCATACATGAGGAACGTTGACAGTATATGTTCAGACAAGGGGTCATGCTTTGTTTTAAACACTCACTAATGAAAGTAGCGGGAACACGTGCCTTGACTCAACTAAGTTTAGACTGCAAGGACATCTGGACATTAGCATCTGGAGGAAACCTCATTTGGCCTATTGAAACTCAAGCAGAAAGACAGACAGGTCATTGCAGCGATGACACAGCATCTTGACTCGTCTCTGTGTCTATATTAGTGAGGACCAATGCAGCTGCTCTTAAAAATAAAACTGTTGTATCCAGTAACAACATTCTTAGTAACCAGGCCACTCTCTTCCATGTAGGCGCTGCAGTGATAAGCTGAAGCCTCCCATCTGTGTTTCTGTTCGTTCTTGGGCTCCTAGCATCTTGATTGACAAGGTAACAGGGGGCAGGGAGAAAGAGTACAAAGACAAAGGACTTCCATTCTTCTTGTCTTGGAGGAGGAAAAGAGCTCAGAGACCACATCTCTCTGTGCGGCAGCTACAAGGTGCTGGGGGGCATTATTTATAGTGATGTAGCTCCTGGTAAGCTATGCTTTGGTAAATAACCAGCAACCCTAACGAAACTCAATAACTGAAACACACGTGTGCACACACATGTGCACATACATGAAACTAGAAGAAAGGATGAGTGAGGAAGGGGAAAGGGATTAGTGGACATGGGAGGGAGATAAGTGTGGGTAATGAGGGGGTTGACCATGATCAAAATGGATCGCACAAACGTTTGGATTGTCATGGTGACCCCTACTAGAATAAACATTTATTTTAAAGGAAAGAGGATGGCTTCTTAAAATGCAGATCACGGAAACAATATCCCTGCCTTTTTAAAAGAAGGAGCAGGAACATCGCCACGATCTTAAATTCCGTGGCCAGCCTCTTCTTCTCTGGCATATTCTCTTGAGTGACAGTGGCCACCCAGGAGATGTTTTGAGACGCCAATCATGTCAGGGTTTACTTCCCTGTTGTCCTGGGATGCTGTGACACAAGGCCCTGCTTCTCCATCACTAGCAACTTCATGCGACTGTTCTTCAAGATGCTGGAGGAAATCTGACCAGATAGTGAAGATGTCTCCACAGTTAAGAGGCAATATGGTGTGCTCAGCTTTCGGTTGAAGAAAGGCAGTGTGGCCTCGAATAGCCTTTCCTGCAACTTTGCTCCTATTCAGTAACACTGGCTGGTGTCTGATTCTGTCACAGAAACCCGGTGTTCAGCACCCACATAAAAAGGTGTGTGCACCCGCATGCATGCTGTGGCTGGCAGAGACTGGAGGATGGCTGAGACTTGCTGGTTGCCAGCTTAGCTTCGGTTTCACAGAAAGATGGGTTTAAAGGAAGAAGAATTGAGAAAAACACAGGGAAGAACACGCCACAGCATCCTCTGGCCCCCATACATGCACACAAGTACACAGACACATACAATGGCACACACAGGTAAACCACACGTACGTATGTAAGACAAAAGATTGGTCTGATAGACACCCAGTAGCTCAAATAGGAAAAAGGAAGCAAGGTACCACTCGTACAGGGAGGAAAAGTCAAATGTTTTAACCATGAATTAGAAAATTCCCAAAGTCTATTTAAAAGGAAATCTGATCATGTTTGTGCCTCCAGGAAATACAATGTCTGTAACCATAAAAGCAAAGAGTTTGTAAGCTGCTGTTTTCTGTCCAGATTAGTAATTCATTAAAAATCCAGGGCTGGAGTTCCAACTTCTAAAGTGCATGATGGAAAGTTCTGTTGATTGTGGAGTCTGATGTCCTCGTCAGCACCCACCGAAAGCAGCAGCCGAAAGTGCCTCTCCTGCACAGTTCTGCTGACTTATGATCCCAACTTTGCCAACGCTCATCTGCGTCTAGGCACAGCTGTTTTCCAATGAGCAGTGCTTTATGCAGACAGTGCCAGCCCGCCTGGCCTCCGAGCAAGAGAATTTGGGCAATCGATATTTTATAGTTGTAGCCAAGATTCCGGGCCATCACCTGCAAATTCAGATGATGCCCGTGATCTGGCCCTTGCTGAAAGGCACAGCCGCAAGCAGGTCTTAGAGAAATGCTATGACAGCCCAGCTCTCGAGGTCTTTGGTGGCCTCTTTGAGCCTGTCGATAAGTTGAACCAAGTGCAGCATAAAGAAGAAGATGGTGGCATCCTCGGTGCCTTCCCCACCTTTGCCCAAGCTGGGAGAAAAACCTCTGCACCTGAGGTGATAATTACGGGATGTGAATCGGTGCTGGTTTGATGGAGCTGTTGTGCTATCAAGTTCAGCAATTCAGAGCAAGCGTTTGAAGTGTTTGTTGTTTTGTATGCAGAGGACAGAAAAGGAATCTGATTCCTTGGACTTAGGGTTATATGTGGTTGTGAGATGTGCAACATGGGTGCCAGAAACTGCACTTAGGTTCTCTGCAAAGGCAGCAAGTGCTCGTAGCTATTGAACCATCTCTCAGACCCCAGGATGTACACACACATACACGTGCATACACATGCATATACATACATACACACACTCATACACATACATACTCATACACATACACACACACACATACACATACTCACACATATAAACACACACAAACACACTCACACAACACATACACACATATACACTCACATACACATATACACACACTCACACACATACACACACACTCGCACACACTCGCACATACACACTCACACACACATAAACACACATACACACACATACCCACATATACACACACACACACACATACACACTCACATACACACACACACACACACACACACACGGAGATATATATGGTGAGCTATGTGACCACAATGAACTGACTTTGTAGAACACTTGGAGAAGAATGTATCAAAGCTAGTGAGATGGACTTTACATTCCCCATAGGGCTTAGCGGTCGTTCACAGTATCAGCCCTCCCCTCGTCCTCTTCCTGATGAACACCAACTGCTACAGTCCTATATCTCCCTGAACCTTCTAAAGTCAGGATCTGATCCAAAACGCCAGGTACGAATTGTATTTCAAAGCCACGGCTCTGCAATGGGTGCACCTTTGTGTATTACACACTATTGGCACTAACTGTATCGCAGAAAGTTCTTCTAACATATGTTGTCTCTTAAGCCCAATTCAGACACCAAAAGAAAAATATAAAGACATAAATCCATGTCCATGCATGTGTGTATACATGTGTGCACATGTGTGTACATACGTGTACATGTGTGTATGTATATGTGTGTGAGCATGCGTGCGCACACTTATGCAAGCCTGTGGCACCTAAAGGACAGCCTTGAGTGTCATCTTTGACAGCGCTGTCTGTTTCTTTTGAGACACAGTCTCTCAGTGGATCGGAGCTCTCCAGTTGTGTAGGTTGGATGGCTGCTGAGCTCCAGGGCCCCTCTGTTTCCAGCTGGCCAGCTGCCATTTGCACATGGGGCTCTGGGATTTGAACTCATGTCCTATGTGACTGTGAGGCAAACACTTTATTGACTGAACGACTTATACCAACCCCTCTACTCATTTAAAACAACCTTAAATGTAAAGCACTTTAGATTTAAGCACGAGCACACGCCGTCTGCATTTGAGCATTTAAACCAGTTCCCGTGTGGCATGTGGAAGCCAGAGGTTGATTGTGGGTGTCTGCTTTCAGTTGATTTCTTTGTGAGGTGGGGGTCTCTCACTGAGTCTGAAAGGGGTTGATTTGCTTAGGCTGGCTGTCCAGTGAGCTTCATGGATCCCCATGTCTCTGCCCTGAACCCCATGTCAGCACTGGAGTTGTAGCATCCACTACCGAGATCCACTTTTTATATGGATTACGGAAGTGCAGACTCAGGTCTTCTAACTTGTATGGTCGACACTTTGCGAAACCTGCCATCTCGCCATCAAACTGTGTACCCTTCAAAAGTTAGTAGGGCTCCGATGTGACACCAAACATGGAACTGTTTCCATTTATCTTCCTGTTCTAGAATTGTGTTTACCATGAGCATATATTATTACTGTACCAAGAAGATGATTGCTTTCGTTATACAATAAACCCAAGAGTTAAGCAACAGTTTTCACGGGGTGATTCTTGATGAATCCAAACAATAGTAAGATCTTCATTTTTCCTCTAAATATTGGGGGGGGGACAATTTTGGTTTAAAATTCAGTTGATAGGCTTAACTTTAAAGATAGGTGTAGTGTGGTAAAATATACCGTCTACATCCCAAGCCCCATGCTGCCATTTGATTCTATTCCTTCAGACCGTCACAGGCTGGGGGCTGGCTCCCTCAAAGAGCTGGATCGCCTTATGAATCAGATTCCACACTGTTACCAAGATATATTCCTCGTTGGTTTGCCACAAAACCAGCCTTCTACTGGAACGTTTTTTTAACAAGTTATTGAACCGCAGAAAGGACATTGCTTTCAAAGCTGCTGTCTAGTCCGAGGGCTCTGTTGGGATTCTTGGCTTGTTCTCTGTAAACCCTGACACAGAATCAGCAGACAGAGGCAGTCCCACTTTGTGATGGCTCCCTGTGCAGAGGGTACACCAGCCCGCCCACTCATTAAAGAAGTTCTAGAAGATGAGCACCCCATGCCACAAGATTGACAGAAATCCCAAGCAAACTGGGAAGCCCTCGGCACCACGCGAACAAGGCCACAGACAGGAGAACTTCCCGAAAGAATTCGAATGTATGGTACAGTGGGAATGTTCTGGAGAGGTCACAAAACTGTGAGGTTGTCAGTAGGAAAATTAATGAAGTGTTAGGCTTGCTCTCCACTTCCAAAGCAACTTCAATATGTTCCTAAAGACAAAGCTTTCAGGGATCCTTACTAATAAAGTGAGAGATCTCCCCCAAAGACAGCTTACAGGGGTACTGAAACAAGACAAAGGTTGTGTGAAACTCTAGTTCCTGATTCATGACATAGTCTACAGAGCTAGGAGGAACACCTCTGAGAATTTGTAGGTATCTTCAGAGTTTAATGGGGTACAGAGGACACACCCTGAATGTGTATGACGCCATCCCATCAGATGTGGCCCCCCCCCAAATAAAATTAAAAGGAAGAAAGCCCTAGCTGAGGACAAAACTCCATGGTACCAAAAAGTGTCCTGCAAGCCCATAAGGGAGAGAAGCAAACAACAGTCCTACCCAGCTATGGTGCCCATCAGCTAACAACAACCAGCTTCGGGCAGTAGTCCGCAGGGTGCAACAGTGTCACGTGTATTCTGGCGGTAACCAGCTGCTCTCTAATTTGACTTCAGGCCCGCTCAACAAGAGGAAAATCAAGCCTACTACCAGAAACCTAGCCAGCTACCTAGTGAAGTCATGGATCTTGGAGAAAAAAAAAAAAAAAAAAAAAAAAACAATTGTAGCCAGCGCTTTACTAAGCCAGTATAACTACATTCTAAATATTTACCTCATACTACACAGATAAGTGGAGCTCTTGCCCCGTAACAAAGAAACTTCTCCTTAGAGCAGACAAACACCAGGACATAAAACCACGAGTGATCTTTGATACGGAGAACACAGTGATTGTGTGAGCCCACCTCTACAACTGTTCACCTAAGGCTCGGGAAACATCACAGAAGAAGGGACAAAAAAGGATGCAAGATCCAGAGGAACAGGATTTTTGCTGTGAAATTGTGTCTCCTAGAAATGTCAGGGAAGCTATACCTACACAGCTGTAACATAGCTTCCTAAAAAAAATAAGATAAAATAAAATTTTACAAACTGAGAAAACTGAATTCATATATTTATATCAACGTTTAAAGAAGAGGCCAAGAGGCTCGGACAGAGCAAGGGGAAGGTACGGTACACCAGTGGGGTCAGAGGGAGGAAAAGCAGAGAAGAAATAATGTAATTATAGATTTTTTAAAGATTGGTTTATTTCATGTATAAAATACTTGAGTGTACTGCAGCTGTCTTCAGACACACCAGAAGAGGGCGCCAGATCTCCTTATAGATGGTTTGTGAGCCACCATGTGGTTGCTGGCAACTGAAGTCAGGTCCTCTGAAAAAGCAGACAGTGCTCTGAACCTCTGAGTCATCTCTCCAGCCCAGTGTAATTATATTTTCATTTCAGAGAACTCATTTTAAAGAGGAAAGGAAGGAAAACAGACACTGCAGATACCACGAAACCTACTGCCTCGAGCTCCCGCTACCTTCCCTTCCCTGACTCTCTGGACCATCCCCTCAAACTGTGAACCGAGAGAGACTCCTTCCAGCTCAGGGTGCGTTTATCAGACGTTTTGCTTCAACAAGGAGAAAGGTACCTAATACAGGCAGGATTACAAAGGTGACAGGAGAAACAGCCCATGGCAGCCGTGGCCACGCCCACTTGTTCACCCGCTTGTGCACCACGTGACAAAGTGGAACCTGTGCACCACGTGACAAGATGGAAACCATTCTAACAGAGGCTAAGAAGGCGAAACTCTTTATTTCTGGTCCAGCTACAGAAAACGCTTTCCAAACCCTGGCTAAGAGTTTTTGAAGGTTGATGATGTACGACAGGAAGCAAGTAAGATCTCGGGCACTGCCAGTTGGGGTGTAGATTGTCAAAAGCACTTCTCAGAGCTATGTGACAGTTTCTCATAAAGGCGAACGATAATTTCTGTTTATCCAGAAAGTCCATATCTATGTTTATTTCTAATTTACATATATACATATATATTTATGATATATATATATAAATCCCAACAAATATATATATATATATATATATATATATCCCAACAAAGGCACATGCAGGCAGGTGTATCATAACACAGAATAAGCAAATTGGATTATATTCATATAATGAAAGATTTAAAAATAATAATAGGAAGTAACAAACTCCCATGGTCTGCACCACATGAATGGGACTCTAATCTAGACTGATAAATAATGACTGTGACAGAAGGAATTTACAATGTGATTTACTTAATAAGGAGGTCAGAGTTTGGGGATGAAGAGATGGCTCAGTGGTTAGAGTACTGACTGCTCTTCCAAAGGTCCTGAGTTCAGTTCCCAGCAACCACATGGTGGCTCACAACCATCTGTGATGGCATCCTATGCTCTCTCTGGAGTATCCGACGAGCTGCAGTGTACTCACATACAATAAATAGATAATTCCTTAAAAAAAGAAAAGAAATAAAAAGGTCAGAGTTTAAATTTTTATTGTTTGCAACGATAAAAAAACGCGGTTATGGATATTTTGAAGTACTTGTGCAGACTGTGAGTCACAAAGACTCCTGTGTGAAGGAAACAGTTGTAAATTCTCTTCCATCTGAGTAGTTAAGTGTATTAATTTGTTATTGTTGTGATTACGTGATACTGTTCTAAAAGAATAGGTGGGGTGGTAAGCGTGGTTTAGTCACTGATATGGTTTAGCCAGAGCCAGTGTACAAACGGCAGGTGTGGTGGTGCTTGTGAGTCCAGTGCTGATAAGGTCGGAAGATGGGGATCTGGAGCTCAGTAGCCTTCCAACCTGCACAACTGGGGAGCCCCCAGCCAGGGAGAAACTCTATCACAAAAAAAAAAAAAAAAAAAAAAACCCAAAACCAAAACAAAACAAAACAGTCATCATCCTCAGAGATGACACCCGAGACTGTTCTTCAGGTACCACATGAACACACACATTCTTTTAAAAAGAGGTAGAGCTGGAGCAGTCAACAGAATGACTCAATGGGTGCAGGTACTTGTCAAGGAAGCCTGACAACCTGAGTTCAAACCCAGAACACACAGTGGGATACAGAACTGACTGAAAGTTGTCCTCTGAAGCCTACATACACACTGCAGTGCATATTACCACTCACACACACACACACACACACACACACATACACACACACAGGATGATACATGAAACAGTTTGTTTCACAGGTAGCATACTCCTGAAATTCCAGAACTCAGGAGGCAGAGGTAGCCAGATCTCTGGGAGTTCAAGGCCAGCCTGTTTTACATAGTGAATTCTAGAACAGCCAGAGATACACAGAAAAAGAAAGAAAGAAAGAAAAAACCCTAACTAAATAAGTAAACAAATAGTAAAAAATAAAAGTCATAGTGAGACCCCAAAACCAATGTCTTGTAGATACTACAGAATAATCATTACCAATTAGTCTTAAGAAATTCAGACTTTAGATCAAATTATTTGCTGAAAACATAGGTCTTAAAAATATAACCAGCTATAAAAACATATAAATACTTCTAGATAACAAATGAAAAATCAGTCAGTTTCAGAGATATTCAAAGACACGGCCTAGTCAGAAAGCTCAGACTCCAAAAGTGCACACATTGTAATTCTGTTCATACAAACCTTGGAACTAGGCAGATGTAAAGCATTCGGATTAGAACGCATGCTTAGATGGTCAAGACTCACAGGAAGAGAAGACAGGGAGCTCCTTTGGGAAAGCCTGCACCACGCATGGTAATAGAGCCACGATAAAGAAGCAGCTTGCTTCTGGGACATGAAAGTATTTCGTCTCAATCTGCTCAATGATCACACGCATGTCCAGTCTACCCAGTCTGTGTTTTCAAATATTTCCCAATCTCCGCTGTATTCCAAACAGGATGTGGAAACTATACTAAAGATGCCAAAGAATTGGAGACCAACTCTGGATTTACTGTTTTACATGCGTTCTTCCTTTACGTGTGTGTGTGTGTGTGTGTGTGTGTGTGTGTGTGTGAATCAGAAAGATCACCTTTACACAGGTACGCTTATCGATTTAATTCGTGACCTGTCTTTTTTCCATACCTCGGTAGAAGACATATTCTAATCAAATGCCCATAGCGGCTTTTCCCAGTAGGTCTGTTCTAAGCTGGAGACAGTTCCTAAGTGGACCGATGACCCTGCCGATTCCTCGCGTGTTCATTTCCCAGACGGGGTTCCTCTATAGGATGACTGGGTCACTGTTTACTGGACATACCGGACAATGACTCATTACTCCATCAGTACATTGTAAAAGGCAGATAGAGTCCAATCTAGTCACATGTGGCGCAGAACCACACAGTACCGATGCTCACTGAACAGGGCTCAGGGCTTGCATCTCTTAAGGAGCAGTATGAGAGGAAAGGTACTTCTATGTGTCAGGCAGCTGAAACAACAAGGATAAGGATTCATAGTTTGGGAAAACCTGTTGGATTTCTCCCTTAGGGTAGCAGGACCTTGAGAAATGACTGGCTTCCGTTCTTACTAGATAGTGTCATTATTTGCCGGGCATGTAATAAAACACAACTTATAGAACATGAGCCAAATAGGAGATCCCAACTTCCACGTCAGATACATTAACAGTGCTCCCTCCGTATTCTTTATACCGTCTAGCCATCTAAAAGGGAGATTGGCCCCTGAAATAGTCTCAAATTTCTGTCGAAGATAGAAAAGTTTTCTCCTTCCCAAGAGCCCGAGTAACTGGAACGGGCTGCCCCTTACAGTCTTTACGTTGACAAAACTCCAACTCTGAGCAAGGAATAAATGTCAGCGCTCTCGGTCATTATTTCTTTCCGCCCTCTTGGTCAGAGCAGTTAGACTGCGATAATACCCGGAGTGGTACTAGAACCCGTGTGTAGGGGGAATTAAATGAAGACAAGAGAGAAGGAAGCTTAGCACAGTGTATTTCGCTCCTTAAGCTCGGTGTGTGTAGCCGAGTAAGAACCCAGGAAATCGCTGCAAAGTTTCCAGACTTCTAAATGATTACGTTTCAAAAGACGAGCTCTTGAAAATGAAGGGAAGTGATTGATGACAGTCGGCTCAGTCCATTTCTTCGTGCTGATCACTCCTTCCTCTAAGGAGTCCACTGGGCTTGGGGATATGAGCTGCGCAGTGGGTCTCCGAAGCACAACTGAGCAGTAACACTTCGAGACAAGCTCAGTGCGCTAACCACCAGGGACAACGACGGAGCAGCTGAAGAATAGACCGGCCCTGCACATCAGCACAGGGGGAGGGGGAAATCAGATCGAAACGTGTACATTAAAGGTTATCTTTCTTTATGTGGCGAGTACGTATGGGCAACCCCCCCACACACGCACCCACTCGCGCGCGCGCGCGCGCGCGCGCGCACACACACACACACTGACATGCAGATAGATTGCCGCACTGCAAAGAGTATTGGTGATTTTATTGATGAATCTCTCAAATCATCACCCAAACAAAATAAGCAGTTCACTTCCCAGCTGGAGCCAAATGGAGTGAAGTCCGTTGTCTCCCCTTTCTCTGATGATAAATGAGTCTCCCCCTGCTTATTCGGGTCCTTGACCGAAATTCACAACTATTCCAGTGACCCAGGAAGACCTCTGAGAAGAAAAAAGCCACACTCACAAATGCCTAATGAAGCTTGTCTGGGCCATTACTACTGCACCCTGTCGCTCTAACTATAATTGATTTGCTAAACTAACTTTTTTTTCATAATCAGCCCAGCAGACAAAAAAAAAAAAAAAAAAAAAAAAAAAAAAAAAAACTTGATAGAAATTCAAACACTTTGTCCTCTTCTAGAGGCCTTGAATCTCATACCTATTTTAAAACTTTCAGTGAAGCTACGTACTCCCTTCTTTTATGATGGATGTAAGCAAATGGGTGTCTGGTCTTTTAGTGGGTCTTTGATAGAAAGGATCTGAGGAACACAGAAAGAGAATATTTTTGCCCATGGGACAATCCTTTTCATTGAAGCAGAAATCTCAAGTGGCAAAGAGAGACTTCCTAGAGCACTCCGATAATGTCTTAGGTGTCACCTCAGGGCCCAGGTGGACAGAATGCCATAATCACATAACAATGTCAAATGTGACAAATTAGACTTGACTGCATGCATTTACCCACCCTAGGCGTTAAGGTGCATTGACACATAGAAAATTCCAGAAAGAAATACATCTACTCTCTTATGTAGATGCAAAGGCATTTAACACCTCCGTCCTCCAAAGATGACAGCACAGTTTCTCTTCGGAGCACTCACCTTAAGGTTGTGCTGGGCCGGAGGGGGTGGGGGGCTCCTTACAAACATTTCCTTCAAACTCTTCACAAAGGCAAAAATTAAACAGCTTTCTGGGAGAGGAAATGAAAAAGCAAAACAAGTCTTAGATGAAAGGGCCTGGGGTTTCTGTGTTCCTTTCACAGAGCCAACTCCCCACAAGATCCTCCAGCCTGAGTTTCCTCAGGAAGCCATGTGCTTTGTAGCTGCTGGGCATCTTGCTTCAACAATGGGAAGGTACGTGTTAACAGCCTGTAGTGACAGGACTCCATTATTTCCAGAACAGAACATCTCCGAAGGACTCCAAGCCACCCAGAGGCTGCAGAGGGTTTCATTCAGCCATCTTTGTGAACCATGGGCACCTGAGAGCAGATGAAAGTAGAAAAGCTGGCCCTGGGGAGGAAAGGGCTTTTTCCCTTTCAACTTCCTGAACTTTTCTAGGTCTGTGGAGGTCCAAAACCACAGAACCAAGGAAGCTCAAAAGGAAGACAACAAAAGAAGTTACAAATCAAAGGGCCTTCTCCACGGCCAAGCTCCTGCTGCTCTGCTTTCATTGCGTACCAGTGTCTCTTGAATGGATGGCAGCCCTTCAACATTCCTGTACAAAGTCAACACAGTGTGTCAAGGCCTGTGTACAGCTTGCAAAAGAGCTTGCTGGCTGCCCGTGGACGACCCTGGTCCTTCATAGTCTCTCTGTCCATAGCATGTTTGTGGGGCTGGGACCTGTGGTGTTTTCACTGTCCTGTAACTATGAGATTTCTCTGTTATGTAGATAGATAGATAGGTAGATAGATAGGTAGGTAGGTAGGTAGGTAGGTAGGTAGGTAGGTAGATAGATAGATAGGTAGGTAGGTAGGTAGGTAGGTAGGTAGGTAGATAGATACAGACAGACAGACAGATAGATAGATAGATAGATAGATAGATAGATAGATAGATAGATTAGATTAGATTAGATTAGTGGGTTTAGGTAGGTAGGTAGATAGAGAGAGGTAGGTTACATAGATAGGTAGGTATAGATAGATAGATAGATAGATAGATAGATAGATAGATAAACAGACAGATAGATTCACCCCCTACTCACCTCTTACACATAGAACCACGCTGGGGTGTTGTTTCCCCTGGGAAGATAGGCTGAAACGCCTGGTCACTCCAGCTAAGATTGATTGTGCGTCAACAGCACAAAGAAGCAGGTCTCTTTATCTCCAGCTTGGTGAATCAGTAAGCTTATTGGGGTTATTTGTAGGATCATGGGTGAACAGTTGCTCGAAGGAGCACAATTTAAAGACCACTTCATCACCAGAATATCCCAAGCCAGCATGGATAACAACTCACAGAGCCGGCATCACTCCCATTGCCGTGTAACACAGTGGTAAGAAGAGCCTGCTGCCCATTAGTATTTCTTTTCTGCTCATATACCCTACATGAGAAAGCTTCTGAATATCCTGGGTCTTATCTGATTCTTTGAGGTTGATGAGCTGACCATTGGGAAACAGCTAAATAGCACCTAGAGAGAAGTTTCACACCTGAGACCTTTCTCTGCTCACTTCCTATAGAGTCTTCTTCCCCTTCCTGAAGAGTCACGTGCTTCATCATTTCATTAGAGGTATCTGCTGTTATCAAAACTCTTCTTAGTTATGGGTAACAAAGAGAAAGAACATCCGGGGGTCATCATGTAACTAGGTTACTTCACAGAAAGTAGAAGAGCGGAAACAAAAACGTGGTTAGTAGGACTTAAAGATTAGGCAGTTGTAGGACTAAGGCAGAGGGGGTCTTCCATTTTAAGCAAAAACTAGTCTAAGGAAGAGAATTAAGAATAAGAAATTATAGTATTTTGCAACAACAAAATAATGCTAAGAAACAACACACACAAAACCAGAAAAAGTGCCCTAGTGTGTCTGTTAGTTAACTGGCTAACTGATACATCTTTTGTAATAAATTCCCCTCCTTCCACCCCCATAGATGACAATAATTTGAAGTGTAATTTCGCATAAGAAGATAAATAGCTCAGTTTATCTTCCAATTACATGGGTCAAAATCTATGCCTGAGGGTCTGAGGGTGTAGCTCGTTTATTAGAATACTTGACAAACATGGGTTAAGCCCAGGGTTTGGTCTCCAGCCCTGCATACACTGGGCGCGGTAGTGAACACCAGTGATTCAAGGTAAAGCTAGGAAGATTACAAGTTCAAGTTCATCCTTGGCTACGGAGTGAGTTCAAGGCAGCCTGTGAAGCATGAGGTCCTTATAAGACAAAAACAAAAAGAAACAAAACAAACCGCATCTATCGCTAAAGCCAGAGTACAGAAAACATAAAGCCACCACACACAGACCCACGCACTGCGGCGTTAGCGGTGAGACCATTAAAGTGGGGACTTGAAAATTGTATTTTGTGTCAATCACCTCGAAAGAAAACTGTGTACCATATAATAAGACGTATTTCTAACTTATATCCTTAAAAGTGTTTTCCCAATGACTAAATGTGCAAGCCCTCCCTAAACAGTCTCCCTGATCTATTGTCCACACATCACTGGTATGAGCTCACCTACTCACAGTGCAGATAAAAAGGAATGGAATCAGACATAACCCAGAAGGAAAGTCAAAACTAGCTGCAAGCTGATGTGAAAAGCAAGAAAAAGAAGTTCAGAGTGCTGTAGTCAATTACATATTTACAGAAGGTTATTCCCTGTGCTTAGGTCCAACGTGGGGCCTGAAGCAACAGTATCTCAAGAAATACCATACATGGAGGAGTTGGCGAGATTTCAGCAATTAAAAAGAGAATAGGCTTTTACAAAGAAACCCAGTACCTTTGCCAGCACGGGTACTAGGTGACTCACAACCGCTAGAGTAACTCCAGCCCCGAAGTTATCTGAAGCCTTTGACCACGGTCACGTGCACACACCCAGACTTGCACTCACACAAATTAAAAATAGTAAAATAATATTGGCTGAGCTGAGGTTTTTGTTTGCCTTCATATCTTAAAAAAAAAAAAAAATCATATGGAAGACTCTAAACTGTTACTATCATGATGTCAGTAAACATTTCTAAAATTCTGTCCTGCAATCCCCTCACAAAACTGCAGAGGCTGGAGAAGAGAACATCCGGTCGCAGTGTATGGCCCCTGCCGTCTTCCAGAACCTCACCCCACTTCGGTATTTCTCTCCTGAAGTTCCTTTTATCCGGAATGCAGGGTACCTTACCATGTTTTCCAGGGGTCCGCCCGCAAGTGTTCATGGGTAACACTGAGAAAACGGAGCCTTGTGCTCTATAGGAAAACTTGATGTTTCCTTACACAAGACAGCAAACCACGTGGTTGGCTCATCCAACACGTTTTCCTTCCCTCTGCCCTCACTACTCGCCCTGTGTGATCCACAGAAATAAAAACTCACGATCTCAGACACCATTGTAACGACTGACATGTTTCTGGTTGAGGAGAAGAAAATATCTCTTGGGAATCCCTAAGGGGGAAAAAAATCGTCCTCTCTAAGAAAAAAAAAAAAATAGCTTGTTTCGCCTGCTACAATTTAGGAAAACATTTAATAAGAATTACTCAAGAGTTTTAGATAGCAGAAATTACCAACCTCCTCCCCCCCAAAAAAAAGAATCATATCAATTTCGTAAATAAAACACACTCAGCATACAATGCATAAACTTATGAAATATGGGCATCTAAAAGTAGAAGTAAGATTAAAATCTCAAAGTTGAGTTTAATAAATAGCAACTAGATAACTGTTCCTTATGGTCAACAGACTTCGTCTTGGAAAGCCTCGGGCTCTTCACTGATCTTCAACCAACCAGCTTTGCTCCACTGCACCTGCCTGTGTGTTCAGAGCTTGAAAACACCGCTAAGTCTCTCTCCATAAACGTATTCATCTTGTCCAGAGACACAAGAGAAGCCACACCTCCCAAAAAAGCAGCATGCAGGAGATTTGGAGGCTGAGACAAGGAAATGGGCAGAAGACAACAATCTGACCAAGATTACATTCCATAAAGCGCAATTGGCAGCATCTGCTCAATCTACTGTAGATAAACAGTGAACTGTTTTCCATCTCATTAACCGAGAGGATGAGATATTAAATAAACCCCAGGGGCCTTGTGCTTTGTTAACACATTTAAGCCTTGGCCCAGACTTGCTGTGCTGGCTAATCTAAGTGGTGTTTTATACACTAACATCCTCTCCCTCCCTCCCTCCTCTCTCTCTCTCTCTCTCTCTCTCTCTCTCTCTCTCTCTCTCTCTCTCTCTCTCTCTCTCTCTCTCTGTATGTGTGTCTGTCTGTCTGTCTGTCTCTTTCTCTACCTGTCTGTGTCTCTCTGTATCTGTCTCTATATCTCTCTCACGACACCACACACACACACACACACACACAATTTCCAAATGGCTTAAGACCAAAAGTCCCTGCTTAATTTGACTGTTTCTCTAATTACTAGACACTTAGCTTAAATTATTAACCGTGTCTTCAGCTGTGATATATGATACCTGTAGGTCTCCAAACAGGATTCTAATAGAATTATCTAATTCTATTAAACTGCAAACAACTGTCCATTAAATATTTATTAGCCAGCTTGCATTCACTGAAGATAGATTGGCATGTCAGCAAACCTCTGGCTCCCCTTTCTCCACGCCCAGTGGCACAAGGACTAGGCAAGGTATCTCATCAGAACTCTTTGTATCGATCACCTGCCAATTACCTGTTTAATCAGAATCAATGGAAACAAAAAGAGTTTAGAAGAACTTACAAGATATGGTATGGATTTTTTTTTAATACTTAGTTAAATAAGTAAATTGCTTTAAAGCTAGCTAAGGTCATTGTAAACACTTAAAGCTTCTTTTACCATGGGAGAAACTGCTGGCAGATAAATAATTTGACTTTCTGTTTTAGATTGGGGAATTGTATTTTTAATAAAGAGTTGACAAACGGTCAGATTCAGTCACCTGGGAGAACAGCTTTTTGATGTCAAGGTCTGGGGCTGAAAAACCTACTTTTTTTAGTACCATATGATAACCTGACACCTTTGGCAGACAACCCTTCTTTGGATGGGAAGCATGTGGGCAGTTTTAGACAATCAGATTATGCAAGATGGCACATATTCCCTCACTAAAAATGCAAGGACCATCTGGATTCTCACAGAGGATCTGGAAAAAAATGAACAGGGACTATCAGTCCTCCAGAAAATCCTCTTGAACAAAAAAAAAAAAAAAAAAAAAAAAAAAATATATATATATATATATATATATATATATATATATATACTGTTCATATGTGAAACCCTAAACCAACTCTTACCAACAAAAGGCCAGAACGGAGAAAAGGAAAGGGGGGCCTTGTCATCTGACCTCTGCTCAAATGATTTCTCAATAACCAGAGATAGTCAAGCCAGAAAGCAAAGGCATCTGAACAACAGTGGCAGACATTCCATACCCATTGGATGCCTTAAAGGGATCAACACCAAGGCAGCCTTGTGATTGGCTTTCAAGAAAATGCAACTGTCCAGAGCAGAGTAGTTAAGAGAAACACAAATATTAGCACTAGTCTCCCCATCATTTAACACAAACCAACCAAAGTAAGACTGAAAGCAAGGGCAATCCACAAAGTTAACTTCATAAGCGTTGCATTAATTGGCACTATACCCAAATAAATGGGGATTTGGTATAATTGCCTATACAAAAATAACCTCAAAACATTAAAACCTTAAGCTATTCATAAGCAGAACTGTGGCTGCCTGGCGGTGAGGAAGCACATACTGGAGAAGAGGTAGCAGAGATGGCGTGGGTGGATGTGGTTTGGGAATGATCCCATCTTGAGGCTGGTAAAAGGAACTAATCTATTCTCCCCCCCCCCTTTTTTTTCACTTTCTAAATGTATATGACTTTTTCCAATAAAATTTTTACTGCCTAAGAAGTGAGACAACAGAGCAATTTATTTGAATGGCCTCTGGCAAGTCACTTATCTCTGGACTTCAAAGTTCCCATCATGTGTAAAAGAATGCAGTTGAACAAGATGATCTTCGGATTTCTGTCCTGGTACTACAAAGATCACTAGTTTCTCAAGAAAAAAAAAATGGATCAATAAATCTGTACTGTAAAACGTGAGATTCCAATCTCACATTTTACATCATCATCCCTTATTTCTTTTCTTATATTGCATATTATCTTTATTTACATTTCAAACATTATCCCTTTCAGAGTTTCCTTTCTGGAAACCTTCTATTCTATTCCCCCTCCACCTGCTTTTAAGAGGTGCTCCCCCACCCACCCATCATCCACTCCCACCTCCCTGACATGGAATTTCCCTATACTGGGGCATCAAGCCTTCACAGGACCAAGGGCCTCTCCTCTTCTTGTGATCAGTAAGAGAAGATCATCATCTACACATGCATCTGGATCCGTCCCCTCCCCCCACACACACACCCTATGGACTCTTTGGTTGGTGGTTTAGTCCCTGGGTGCTACTGGGTGTCTGGTTGGTTGATATTGTAGTTCTTCCTATGGGATAGAAACTCCTTCAGCTCCTTCAGTCCTTTCTTTAACTCCTCCACTGGGGACCCCATGCTCAGTCTAATGGTTGGCTGTGAGCATCCGCCTCTGTATTTGTCAGGCTCTGGTAGACTCTTAGGAGACAGAGAGAGGCTCCTGTCAGCAAGCACTTCTTGGCATCAGCAATCGTTTCTGGATTTTGGTGTCTATATGTGGGATGGATCCCCAGGTGGGGCAGTCTCTGGATGGCCTTTACTTCAGTCTCTGCTCCACACTTTCTCTCTGGATTTCCTCCCATGAGTATTTTGTTCCACATTCTAAGAAGGACTAAAGAGCCTACACTTTGGTCTTTCTTCTTCTTGAGCTTCATGTGGTCTGTGAATTGTAGCTTGGGTATTCCCAGCTATTGGACTAATATCTACTTATTAGAAGTGCATACTATGTATGTTATTTTGTGTTTGGGTTACCTCATTCAGGAAGATATTTTCTAGCTCCATTCATTTGCCTAAGAATTTCATGAAGTCATGCTTTATAATAGCTAAATAGTAATCCATTGTGTAAATGTACCAAATTTTCTGTATCCATTCCTCTGTTGAAGGATATCTGAATTTTCATAGCTTTTGACTTTTATAAATAAGGCTATTGTAAATATAGTAGAGAATGTGCCCTTGTTATATGTTGGAGTATCTCTTGGGTATAAACCCAGGAGTGGTATAGCTGGGTGTTCAGTAGTACTATGTCCAATTTTCTGAGGAACCGCCAGACTGATTCCAAGTGGTTGTACCAGCTTGCAATCACAACAGTGGAGGAGTATTCCTCTTTCTCCACTTCCTCTCCAGCATCTGTTGTCATCTGAGTTGTTGATCTTAGCCATTCTGACTGGTGTGAGGTAGAATATCAAGGTTGTTCTGATTTGTATTTTTCTGATGACTAAGGATGTTGAACATTTCTTTGGGTGCTTCACTGACATTCAATATTCCTCAGTTGAGAATTCTTTGTGTATCTCTGTACCCCATTTATTAATAGGGTTATTTGAGTCTAACTTCTTGAGTTCTTTGTATATATTGGATATTAGGCCTCTATCAGATGTAGGATTGGTAAAGATCTTTCCCCAATCTGTTGGTTGCCATTTTGTCCTAATGACAGTGTTCTTTGCCTTTCAGAAGGTTTGCAATTTTGTGAGGTCCCATTTGTCTTTTCTTGATCTTAGAGTGTAAGCCATTGGTGCTCTGTTCAGGAAATTTTCCCTAGTGCCTATGTGTTGGAGGCTCTTCCTCACTCTCTCTTCTGTTAGTTTTAGTACATCTGATTCTCTGTGGAGGTTCTTGATCCACTTGGACTTGAGCTTTGTAGAAAGACATAAGAATATATCAATTTGCATTCTTCTACATGCTGACCACCAGTTTAACCAGCACCATATGCTGAATATGCTGTCTTTTTTCTGCTGGGTGGTTTTTCGATCCTTTGTCAAGGATCATGTGACCATAGTGTGTGGGTTCATTTTTGGGTCTTCAATTCTATTCCCTTGCTCTACCTGCCTGTCTCTGTACCAATACCATACAGTTTTTATCACAATTGCTCTGTAACACAGCTTGAAGTCAGGGAACCTGATGCCCCAAGAAGTACTTTGATTGTGAAGAACAGTTTTTCTGTCCTGGGTTGTTTATTATTATTATTATTATTATTATTATTATTATTATTATTATTATTATTACAAATGAATTTACCAATTGCTCTTTCCAACTCTGTGAAGAATTGAATTGGAATTTTGATGGGGATTGCACTGAATCTGTAGGTTGGTTTCAGAAAGATGGCCATTTTTACTTTATTTATCGTGCCAATCCATGAGCATGGGAGAACTTTCCATCTTCAGAGATTTTCTTCAATTTCTTTCTTCAGTGATCTGAAGTTCTTGTCATACAGATCTTTCACTTGCTTGGTTTGTGTCAGACCAATGTATTTTATATGACTTGTGGCTATTGTGAAGAGTTTTGCTTCCCTACTTTCTTTCTCAGCCTGTTTATCCTTTGTATGGAGGAAGGCTACTGATTTGTTTGAGTTAGTTTTATATCCAGTGACTTTGCTAAGAGTTCTCGGGTAGAATTTTGGGGGTCACTTGAGTATACTATCATATCATCTGCAAATCATGATGTTTTGGCTTCTTCTCTTCCAATTTATATTTCTTTGGGCTCCTTTTGTTGCCTAAGTGCTCTGGCAAGAACTTCCAGTAATATACTATGTAGTTAAGAAAAGAGTGGGCAGCCTTGTCTAGTCACTGATTTTAGTAGGATTCCTTCAAGGTTCTCTTCATTTAGTTTGATGTTGGTTTGTAGTACATTGTTTTTATATGTTTAGGTATGGACCTTGAATTCCTGATCTTTCCAGGAGTTTTAACATGAAAGGGTGTTGAAATTTGTCAAAGGCTTTCTCAGCATCCAATGAGATGATCATGTATTTTTTTTTATTTCAGTTTGTTTACATAATGGATTTCTGTATATTGAACCATACCTGCATTGTGGGATAAACCATGATGATCATTTGCATGTATTCTCAGATTCAGTTTTAAAGAATTTTATTGAGTATTTTTTGCATTGATATTCATAAGTGAAATTGGTCTGAAGTTCTCTCTGTTGGTTTTAGGTATAAGCATAATCGTGGCTTCATAGGACCAATTAGATAGTATTCCTTCTGTTTCTATTTTGTGGAACAGTCTGGAGAAGGTGCTATAGAATTCTACACGGAACCCATCTAGTCTGGGCATTTTTTGGTTTTTTTTTTTTTTTGGTTTTTTTGTTGTTGTTGTTTTTGGCTGGGAGAATTTTAATGACTGCTCCTATTTCTTTAGGGGTTATGGGACTGTTCAGATGGTTTATCTGATCCTGGTTTAACTTTGGTACCTGGTATCTGTCTAGAAAGTTTTCCATTTCATTCACATTTTCCAGTTTTGTTATGTATAGGCTTTTGTAGTAAGATCTGATTTATTTTTTAATTTCCTCAGTTTTTGTTATTATGTTTATCTTTTATTTCTGATTTTGTTAATTTATATACTAACTCTGTGCCCTCTGGTTAGACTGGCTAAGGGTTTATCTATCTTATTGATTTTCTCAAAGAACCAACTCCTGCTTTTGTTAATTTTTTTTATAATTCTTTTTGTTTCTACTTTGTTAATTTTAGCTTTGAGTTTGATTCTTTTCTGCTGTCTACTCTTCTTGGGTGTATTTGCTTCTATTTGTTCTACAGCTTTCAGGTGTACTGTCAAACTGTTAGTGTATGCTCTCTCCGGTTTCATTTTAGAGGCACTTGGAGTTGAGTTTTTCTCATAGCACTGCTTTAATTGTGTCCTATAAGTTTGGGTATGTTGTAACTTCATTTTCATTAAATTCCAGAAAGCCTTAAATTTATTTATTTCTTCCCTGACCAAAATTGCCATTGAGTAGAGCTTCTATTTAGCTTCTATGAGTATGTAAACTTTCTGTTGTTTTCCTTGTTATTAAAGACCAGCCTTAGTCTGTGGTTATCTTATAAAATGCATGGGATTATTTCAATCTTTCTGTATCTGTTGAGGTCTGTTTTGTGATCAATGATATGGCCAATTTTGGAGAAGGTACCATGACATACTGAGAAGGTATATTCTTTTGTTTGAGGATAAAATGTTCTATAGATATTGGTTAAATCCATTGTCACTGTATCTCTATTTAGTTTCTGTTTCCATGATCTTTCCAATGCTGAGAATGCAGTGTTGCAGTCTCCCACTATTATTGTGTGAGGTACAATATAGGCTTTAAGCTTTAGTAACATTTGTTTTATGAATGTGAGTGCCCTTGCATTTGGAGTATAGATCTTCAAAATTGAGATACTATCCTGGTAGATTTTTCCTTTGGCAAGTATAAAGTGTCCTTCCTTATCATTTTTGATAACTTTTGATTGAAAATCGATTATATTCGATATTAGAATGGCTACTCCAGCTTGTTTCTTGGGACCACTTGCTTGGATTTTTTCTAGCCTTTTAATCTGATGTAGTTTCTGTCTTTGTCATTGGGGTATGTTTCCCTATGCAGCAAAATGCTGGGTCCTATTTACATGTTAAGCCAGTTAATCTATGTCTTTTTATAGGGAATTGAGTCCATTGATGTTAATAGGTATTAAGAAAAAGTGATTGATGCTTCTTGTTATTTTTGTTGTTAAAGGTGGAATTATGTTTGTTTGACTATTTTCTTTTGGGTTTCTTGAAAAAAGACTACTTCCTTGCTTTTTCTAGAGTTTCCCTCCTTGTGTTGGGTTTTCCATCTATTATCCTTTGTAGGGTTGGATTTGTGGAAATATATTGTGTAAATTAGGTTTTGTCATGGAATATCTTGGTTTCTCCATCTTTGGTAATTGAGAGTTTTGTTGGATATAGTAACCTGGGCTGGCATTTGTGTTCCCTTTGGGTCTGTATGACATTTGTTCAGGCTCCTCTGGATTTTAGAGTCTCTGATGAGAAGTCTGATGTGATTCTAATAGGTCTGCCCTTATAAGTTACTTGACCTTTTTCCCTTACTGCTTTTAATATTCTTTCTTTGTTTTATGCATTTGGTGGTTTGATTATTATGTGACAGAGTTTCTTTTCTGGTCCAGCCAGTCTATTTCAAGTTCTGTAAGCTTCTTGTATGTTCATACGCATCTCTTTCTTTAGGTTAGGGAAGTTTTCTTCTATGATATTTACTGCCCTTTTAAGTTGAGAATGTTCACTCGCTTCTATACCTATTATTCTTAGGTGTAGTCTTCTCCTGTGTCCTGGGTTTCCTGGATTTTGAATTTCGGTGTTTGTTTTCTGCTTTGTTTTGGTTTTGTTTGTTTTTTGCATTTTCTTTGACTGTTGAGTCAATGTTTTCTATAGTATCTTCTGCACCTGAGATTCTCTCTTCTATTTTTTTTTTTTTATATTCTCCTGGAGATGTTTGCATCTGTGACCCCTGAACTTTTTCCTATGTTTTCTATCTCTAGTGTTGTCTCCCTTTGTCATTTATTGTTTCTATTTCCATTTTTAGATCCTGGATGGTTTTGTTCAATTCCTTCACCTGTCGGGTTGTATTTTCCTATAATTCGTCCAGGGAATTTTGTGTTTCCACTTTTTTACCTGTGTTGTCCTGTACTTCTTGAAGGGAATTATTTATGACCTTCTTAACTTTCTTTATCGTCGACATGAGATGTGATTTTTAAATCCTAACCTTGCTTTTCTGGTGTGATGGGGTATCAAGGACTTGCTGTGGTGGGAGAACTGGGTTCTTATAGTGCCAAGTAGCCTTGTTTTCTGTTGCTTATGTTGTTATGCTTGCCTCTTGCCATCTGTTTATCTCTAGTGCTACCTGCCCTTACTGTCTCTGACTGGAACATGTCCCTCTTGTGAACCTAAACCTGGTTATGTCAGAACTCCTCAGAGTTCAGTTGTCTATAGGATTCTGGGATCCTGAGATCCTGGGTGTATAAGAGGTCCTGGGAGTCAAGCTGCCTCTGGGATCTTGAAATCCTGGTGTGACTAAGTTCCTGAGATCCTGTTGTGTCAGTACTCCTGGGAGTCAAGTTTTCTCTGGGTGTTGCAGGTTGCGGAGCCAGAGCCCTGGGTTTGCTCCAGGTACAAACTAGAAGGAACTCATGCTTCTGGCTGGGTGGGGGTTTGTGTTTCTGTGGTGCCTGTGGGGTGTCCCAGTTACGTTGGGTGTTAGGAAAGATGTTGTGGCCTAAACTGTGATTTTTGAGTGTGTGAGAGCTCCAGTGCTCTTGGGTGTGTCTGATCTGGGAGTTGACCTTCCTGTATGATCCTGTGATCTTGTGACCCTATGCTATGATCCTGGGCGTTTCAGAGCACCTGGGAGATTTGATCCCTCTGCGTGTTGTATGAGTGAATGCAAAGCCAGCACCCCAGGGGTACTCTGGGTACAGATTCAGACTAGAAGGAATCTGTGACATTTGCTGGGCAGGGTGGTTCCTATGTCCCTGGATCCTGGGGGACCCAGTTACTTATACTCCAAGTGTTAGGGTAGATATTTGGCCTCTCCTGTGATCATGGACATTTCAGAGCTCCTAGAAGTCAAGCTCCTTCTAGATGTTGTAGGAGTGGGTGCAGAGCCAGTTTCCTAGGTCTGGTCCAGGTCCAGGTTCAAATTGAAATAAACCCATGCCACTGGCCAGGTGAGACTTCCTGGATCCCAGGAGTCCCAGTTACTCTGGGTGTTAAGGCAGTTGTGGTCTCCTCATCTGTGCTCCTGAGCGTGGTAGAGCCCCTGTCTTTTGGTAAATAAAGAAGAGAATTATAGAAGGCTTTGAAGTATCTATACTCAGGAAATTATCCCTTTGTCTGGATATAATATAAGTCGATAGATTGATAGATACATAGATAGATAGATAGATAGATAGATAGATAGATAGATAGATAGATGATAGATAGATGATAGATAGATAGATGATAGATAGATAGATAGATAGATAGATAGATAGATAGATAGATGATAGATAGATAGATAGATAGATGATAGATGATTGATAGATAGATAGATGATAGATAGATAGATGGATGATAGATAGATGGATGATAGATATATAGATTATAGATAGATAGATAGATGATAGATAGATGATAGATAGATAGATGATAGATAGATAGATAGATAGATGATAGATAGATAGATAGATAGATAGATAGATAGATGATAGATAGATGGGTTAGACAGACATGACAAATGACACATGGAGGAATATACAGTAGTAGATACATAGAAAGCTAATCTCAGAGAAAATTGAAAACTTTTTCAAGAAAATAGATGTAACTGTAGACCAAATAAATACTGCATCTTTTCTCCCACATATTAAACTTCAAGAGGAGAGAGAGGGAGAGGGGGGGAAGGGAGGAAGGGAGTGAAAGAATGAGAAAGAGAGAGAGAGAGAGAGAGAGAGAGAGAGAGAGAGAGAGAGTACACAACATAAAAGAAGGCTATTTTGAAAAGTAAGACTCCCAGAAGTCTGGGGGAGACAAGAGGAGATAACTAGGTCAAAGTACATGACATATTTAAATAAAACTGTCATTATGAGACCTGTTCACTTTGCATAATAAATATACATTAATAGGTTTATGTTATGGTTTGTTGAGACAGAATGTTACATAGTCCAAGTTGCCCTAAAGCTTGCTGTGCAGCCGAGGCTATCCTTGAACTCTTGATCCTTCTGCCTTCTCCTTCCAAGGGCTCAGATTTTATGTGTGCCCCACTGCACCCAGCAAAAATATTTTCTAAGATGAAAGAAATTCAAACAAAATGCAGAAAGGAAGACAATGTACAGATAATTACAACCCACTTAATTTAATGCTCTCTTTTTTAATTTTCCAGTTCTTCCTTATTCTCAAGAACTTGCCCCTGAAGTTTCCTTCAGTTTCTCATGCACATAGAGGTAGTTAATTAGTTCATCTTTGAGGCATCTAGTGCCAAGAGTTTATAGTTCATGGTTCTGAAATGAGGCAGGGCAGGAGTCTAAGAAATACTCAAAATACTACCACCTCCTAGTTTCCTACCTAATTGCCTAATGTTCCCTTCTTTAGGGAATATTCCAAGAGGAAGGCTATTAGACATATCAGAAGCATTATCCACACTGAAGACAATGCTAGAAAGCCAAGGGCCTGGTGTGTTTACAGAAGAGGCCATCCTGGCACAACTCCCGATCAGCCAGGGATTAAAAGGAAGCAGAAGGTTGTAAGGAAATGAGTTCTGGCTACTCACTGATCACTCCCCACTAGGCACCAATTTATTGCTGATTTCTTTTGTATTTCTACACAGTCACAGTGAGGAAAGAAGATTCCACCCATGGCCTCCTTTCCCTAAACAACCGTAAGTTATAGAAAAGGGTTGCATTTCTCAACCATTAGTTACCCATGTGGCTGTACAGAAGCACTGTGGAAATTTTCCATTCATCTGTGGTAGGAAGTGGAGCATAGATCTCTCTGCTCACAGAGCTCTACTAGGGCATGTTGGAGATCACTGGGGACTGAGTAAATGTCACCAATTCATAGTCAAAATAATGGACAGATAGAACCTAAACCCCTCAAGTATGAAATATTACAACTTTTAAATTCCCTAGTAGTGCATCTCTTAAAAGGACAAAATAAAGTACAAATCACGAATTGTTCTTTGGAGAAATATTCCTAGATCATGTTGTCAGGGAACGAATAATATGTCATTCCTCCTTAGTTTCCTGGGAGAATGGAAGTGTCGGGAGAATATGCAATGAGCAAGCAACCTGCTGTTCTGTGTTAGGAATCTTAAACAGAGACCAGAAGCAGGTGGGTTGCTTTTTCTTAACAAGGCACAAGCATCTCTGGAGAGCACACTCTCCCCAGGCAACAAGCTGCCTTTCTAAATGTCTCTGTTTGATTCTCTCCAAAGTAGGGCTGAGGTTCTGCTCTCCGCAGAGCGATATTTTGAACGCACAGTTAGCCCTCCTGATCCAGGGGCTCCACATCTTCCAGTGCAACTAACCACAGACAAAAAAACAATATTCTGGGGGAAAAAGAAATGCATATGTCCTGCATATGTACAAACCTTTTTTTTTTTACAGACATGTTACCTTAAGCAATGCACCATAGCAGTTATCGATGTAGCATTTGCATTGTGTTAAAAATTATAGGTAATATAGAAATATGGTGTATTGAGGGAAGATGCACAGATTACACACAGATGCCATAGCATTTTTTCATAAGAGATTTGATCATACAAGAATTTTAGTACCCCGCAGGATTCCCTGTGGATCCCAAGGGACAACAGTATAGGTTTAGATGCCAATTTGCTTTCCTGATCATTGAAAATAAAAGCAAAATGTTATTAACCATTAACAGCCATAATTCATCTAAGCCCATTAAAGGGTGTCTACGATTGAATGTTTCTTACCCTCAGAAAGTGGAAAGGAGTGAGCAGAAAAGACAGGAACGTAAGCGAGAGGCTCCACAAGGAAACGGTGATACACTCCTGCAGTCAGAACTGTCCACAGGGAGCTGAGGACCACACAAATGCTGACCGTCACCAAGCTACAAGCCAACCCTCAAGTCAGCTCTCAACCTCTACTGCGCCTGAGACTCAGCCTCTCCGTGTTACTTTCCTTACTAATAGGAGTTTTACCTGGAAGTACAGTTGCTACTGTGTTAGACTCCATTCTCCAGGCTTCCTTATAGGTAAGCTTGACTATGTGATACATCAGGAGAAATAGGAGCAGAAATGCCTTGTGGGGCTTCCTGGTCATGTCTGAAAGACAAGGCACATACAATTCCATTCATTCTTCTTTTTCCTTCCCACTTGCTAGAACTCAGACATGGTGATAAGAGCCTAAGAACCCATCACAGAACAAGAGAAAGAACTCATGTGGTAAAGAAGGAAAGACTAGAGACTGAAGAAATGATGGTTAAGACTGCATGCTGCTGGGTGTAGTGGATCCCAGCACCTGGGAGGCAGAGGCAGGCAGATCTCCATGAGTTCGAGGCCAGGCTGGTCTACAAAGCAAATTCCAGGACAGCCAGGGCTCTGTGAGCAAAAAAAATCCTGCTCTCAAAAAAAGAAAAGAAAAAGAAAGAAAAATGTTTGCTGCTCTTTCTAACAAAGTGCCCAAGTTCTAAGCATTCACATCAACCAGCTCACAGCTACCTGTAGCTTCAGCTCGAAAAGAACTAATTCTTTTTTCTGGCCTTGGTAGGAACCCACACACAGGTCTCACACACCCACACACAAACACACACACACACACACACACACACACACATAAATTAAGATGAAAATAAAATCTATTTTAAAAGAAGAGTAACATCTGAAGAAGGGGCTGAGTCCACACACTAAACTGGTTACACTAGATACCCAAGCGCATGTTCTATGACAACCACCTGTCCCATCTTCATCGTCCCATGTGCCGTTTGGAGTAATGATTTTCTTTACGCTTTACTCTGTTAGGCACCTCTGCTATGCATAGATGGTCCCTCATCTAATGGCCTGGCCCCTCCACCATCACTAGCAAAGCCAAACATTAACACATATAAACAACTTGTAGAGCCGTGGTTATCCGAATCACAATGAAAACCACCCACAGATGCCCTTTCTCTCCAGCAAGGAAATTTAAGAGGCAAGGCTGAACCAGAGTCCCTAAATATAATACCACGGCCATCATCTGCTAACCGAATAAATAAGAGCATGGGGAAGGGGGAGGGGTTGGACCTAAAATAAATGTAACAGGCTGCCTCCTCTTCATGCTCTGCTTTTTCTTCATTTGGTCTCCAGGCCTGGCTTCGCAGAGAAGATGTGACTCACAGGCACACTTGCCAGAGACAGATGCTTGTGGGCTTTTTTTTTTTTTTTTTTAATTCTATCAGACAGGGATCTGCAAGAAATTTGGATGAGGAAAAAGGCCAATGGTAAACATGCTTGGAATCAAGGCGCATTTTCTGAGGAAATTGTGCAGGATTTTTTTTTCATAAGCTCAGAGTTGCTAAGACTCTTTTCAAAGACAAAACTGAAGGGTGAAGAAGAGTTTAAAGACGCTGAGATCAAGTAGTCGGAGGGCATTCCCTTCACCCTTGCCTTCCTTAACAAGCATTGTGGCATGCAACACAAATCGGCAAGTGTTCGGATTGTTGTGGTTGAATAAGCAAGCGTCTGGCTAGCAAATCAAAGGATAAAGACCTTGTCCAAAATCACATGGGATTCAGGAAGTTTGAGGTCAGAGTCGATGCAACCCCCAGGTCCAGCTAGTTTACTATGCTACCTTTTCCCACTGGGTGACAAAATCTTTTATTTTTAAAATTGGCATCAAAATCCAGCCTCACTCGTTCCATACTCCCGGGCCCTATCAGTTGGGATCATTCCAGCTTTAGGAAACAGAAAAGAGACAGAACAAGGCTGAAATTATGGGATGCCTGTGATTACGGTACAAAATTGTTACGTGTGTAGGTCTGACTCAACGTCATCCAGGGTACAAGAACGCTCCGTCCCTCTGGTAGGCAATTTTTGCCGGCTGCTTTCCCCATGAAGAATGTTTCACCACGCTTTCCAAAGGATTATAGCAGCTTTATTTATTTTATGAAACTACCCGAGTAGGAGGACCAAAAAGGTAGGGTCCTAAATGATTTCTTCCTGTGCAACTGAGCTTGATTTGTTTACCTAGCTGTTGGTTGGTGTGTTTGCACTAAGTTTTACAATAGAAATCACTCTAGTCTTCAGCTGAAGGCCCTCCTTTCTCAGGACCCCGAGGGCTAGTATAACAGGCATCCACTGCCACGCCATACCTGTTAATAAAGGAGGGGGAAAAAAAAGGCATTTTCCAAACCCTTCATACTTCTGATGGTGTCTCATTGGCCAAGATTGCATCACGTGCCGACTCCTAAACCAGTTGCTGACAAGGAAAGGAATAAGCCTGTAATGAAGGACGCAAGCCAATCACGATTCACCTACTAACGCTTGGCACCAGTCCACTCCACACAAATGTGTTAACAAAGACAAAGGGGAAAGGGGGCTATTTGAAATCCCCTGCGAGAGTCCACCACATATCTGGGTTATGTTAATTGATTGAGAACAGCTTATCGATATCTTGTCCTGGTACCAACAGACACGAGGGAAGAAGTTCAGCTCACAAATATATGGGACGTACTGCCCTTTTGAAATTCCTATTAGTTCTTTGAGACTTCCATACAATATGTTCTGATAATATTCACCCCAACTCCCTCATCTCCTCCCAGATCCACTCCTTCCCGTCCAACCAAAGTTCGTGTTCTCTCCCTTTTTTTCCCATACCTCAACAGTAAATTGTGCTTCCCAGCGTCTTGGATGTGTGGTCTTCTACTGGATCATGGCCAATTCCATGGGGGCCACACCCTTAAAGAAACCTGACTCTCTCTCTCTCTCTCTCTCTCTCTCTCTCTCTCTCTCTCTCTCTCTCTCTCTCTCTCTCTCTCTCTCTCTCTCTCTCTCTCTCTCTCTCAAAAGCTACCCAACACCAAGACCTAGGGGCGGGATTCATGCCCACCTTCCCTCTCCAAGCTAGTCTGGCTTGGGTTTACATGAGTCTTGCACATGTTTTTATAACCTCTGTGAGTTCACATGTGCAGCTGCCCAGCTGCGTTGCTATGTCCTAAAGAATCCACCTCCTCTGGCTCCTCCCCCCTCCCAACCAGGCCCCTTCAGCAATTATCTCTGAGTCTCAGGAGAAAGGAATTTGATAGAATTGTCCCCTTGGGGACTGAGTCTTTTGCAATCTCTAAACTTTGGTCATTTGTGGGTCTCCGTGTTAATCACCATCTACTATACATAGAATATTCTATAATCCTGATTGAGAGATGCAATAATCTATGGGTATAACAAGAAGCCATTATGGATCCGATTAATACTGTGTTCATTTCGCAGAATGAGAGCAGAGATTCTTCCCCAGGGCCTATGACAACTTACAACAAAAATTCTTGGCTTGATGTGATGCTGAGCTTGTGAATTTCAGCTTTCGAATTGGATCTTAAATTCGATCAGAAATTAAATGGTTACTACCACGATGTTCTAGGAAGCATTTTCTATGTACCGGGTCTTCACAAAAGACTGGCAGCTAAAACAACAATGGGGTGATGCTTTTTTTGTAATCCTCAGGGAATTTACAATTCAGTGGCAAAGGAAGAACACAAAATACATTACTACAGCACAATATATCGCATATTCTTACGGAAAAACGGTTTAGAACCTTGGGCTTGTACAAAAGACATGAGCAGGCTGGACGTGGATGTTCCTGCAAGGCTCCAAGGTCAGGCGCTACCTCCAGAAGCTAGCATGGAGATGCAACGGGGTAAGCAGAGTGTGTTCCAGACAGAAAACATGGAGGGCGCAAGTGCAAAAGACCAGTGAGACCGTCGTTGGGTCTGAAAGCTGAAAACTCAGTCTGACGATAGCACGGAACGGAAGGCAGAGAGATCAATGGCGATTCGAGGCACGAGCTGGAATATGAAAGAGGTTGGGGAATGCGGGTAGCTGATTTCAAGTTTTGACAATCCGATGAAGGATCCACCAACACGGCTGTAGGAGGAGCCACAGGTGTGAAAAGAACTAAATGGCAAGAGACAGTGAGGCCACCTCCTCAAGACATTGCTACTCCCAGGCCTGCGATTCCCTTTGCCAATTCTCCCTCTATCGGGGCTCTTACAGAGCAGGATAAAAACAAGGCAGCGGTTCAGCGTTGTCAACAGCTTCCCAGCAGAAGGGCGAGCGTCTGTAATGAGTGTACCCTGACAGCCCAAGGTCAGATATTTAACAGTATTACCGAGGGTAAGTATGACACACGGAGCGCTGTCTTAGAGCCTAACTTGAAAGGCTCACAGCTGCTAATATTTACAGAAATAGGAAGCAATTACAGTTCGCTGCCACAGGAGAAACTTAAATAATTTAAGACTCATAATGCCTCCAATTCTTTCTGAGCCCATGGTTTTCTCCAGAACCAGCTGCTTCTAGCTCTCGGAGAGCCCTCTCTTCAGAAGGCAGAGCCGACCTGATGTGAGGCTTTACTTTCCTTCCCCCGAAAACTCAAGCACTTGGCTTGTTGGCAGCCACCCCACTTCTCCCACACTTGTACTTCATCTCTGGGAAGGACCCCTTTTTCTCACCAGCGATGAAACTCCACAGCCATCTGCCTGGGCTAATCTGGGCAAACTGGTATAATCAGAGAGAACGGTAATGGAATTTCAGAAATTAAACTAATATATTTTGTTCGCTGTGCTCATGACGTAGATGTGGCATCAAGAACAGGGAAGAAAGGGAAATGGAGGGGGGAGGGAGAGAATTGAACATGTGACATGCCCAGAAGAAAGACAACAAAAGTCAAGTTCAATGGGACTCCTCAAACTTCACATATAAAAACCATGAGAACCTCTTTGTATAATCCAATTGTGGGTTAATTTTTTCTTTCTACAGTAGGAAACAAACTGGCGAGTTCAGCAATAGGAAGTAAACAACAGTACATTTGTCTTGTCTCTAGTATTACTAGCATTTTTATAAAAATGATAGACAGGTGGGTGATGTTTTCACTATGAAATTTCTGGCTAAATTTACTTGGGTCCACAGTAACCACCCTTAGCTTGCTGGATATTCCACGATCTCTGGCTTCAGCTATCATTGGCTTCTCAACACTGGTTTTCATGGTATAACATCACATTGGAATGGAGTAAACATATTCTATAGTACCTACAAAGCTATCTTTCAGACCCCAGCAAAGCTTGTCTGTGGGTCCAGATGCTGGCCCCCAGTGTCTGTGTCTAAACCATAGAGACACACTCACAAGCATGTTTTAGTAAGAATTAAATTACTGTCCATGAACGAATCTGATGTCAAAGCCTCACAGGTTTCAGACTGTAGAAGATACTCAGGAACATTATCGCCTTTCCTTCTGCCACACTGGCGGTTCTGTTTTTTTAACTTTCATTTTATTAATAGTGTTAAGAATGTCACACCAGTGCTATAATTTACATCTGGAAAACTGTGTACCTCTCAAACATCTATTACATTTGAGGCGTATGCTGATCACCTTCTTTTCTTCGCATCTTAAAAAGGTACATAAATACACTTTTTAAAAGAGTTTTGTTATATAAAGTCTGCCTCTCTCTCTCTCTCTCTCTCTCTCTCTCTCTCTCTCTCTCTCTCTCTCTCTCTCTCTCTCTCAAGGCTCATGTGTTGAAGGCTGAGTGAAGGCTAAATGGATCCAATCACTGTGATTAGAGCATAGGGAATTTGACCAATCCAGTGTCTCTTGGAGGATTTATGGTATGATAGCATTGTATGAGGATGATCAGAACGTAAGGCTGGTTGGAGGAAATGGGTCATTGTGTAGGAATGGGGCAAGGCTAAAAGTTGTGTGTTGGGTAAATCTCTCTGCTTCTTAGATGCCATGACTGACATTGCTCTGATCCAACACACTCTTTTCCCATGATGCTCTGCCTCACTACTGACCCAGAGAATAATATACTAAGCTAACCATATATTGCAACCACTGAACCATGAGACAATACATTCTTCATCCACTGAAGTTGTTTCTTGTGTACTTAGTCATAGCAACAAAGTACCTAACATGGGACTTCTTATGAGTTGAGTTGTATCCCACAATATTTATCTACTGCGGTCCTAATTCCCACTATGTTACACATAGTTTAATGTGGAAATAGAGTCCTTGCTGATACTATTAGGTACTATGAGTTCATAATGGAGTTGAGTAGATTCCTAATCCAATATGGCAGGTGTCCCTCTAAGGGTATATATTCAGTCATAAATATCACCAAAGGAGAATGGTATAAAAATGGGGCAGACATAAGTATGATGCGGTAAATGACTAGTCAAACTGCGGCCTTACGAGCATAGGATGGGTTATTCCTCACAGGTGCTAAAAATATGAGCTCACTGACACCTGAATATCATATATCTAATCTCCAAACTGATTGAGGACACATTCTTGCTATTTAATCTACCTGGTTTACAGGATTATGTTTCAGAATCCCCAGCAAATAAGCTGCTATTTGTATTTAATATGCTCACCAGCTGTTGTTACCACTGCAACACTTCTCCTAACTCTCCACTGACTGGGAGAAATTTGGTTGCAAATTCCGTCCTATCCTCTATGAACAAGATGGCGCACATAGACAGACTTGGCTGGGTGAAAACATAAACCCCTTAATCACTGTCTCCTCAGTTTCAGAGCACTTTACATCAAGATGTTCATCAGCCTTGATGTGTTAGGCCTCTAATTCCAGGACTCAGAAGGCGGAGGCAGAAGAATGTTCATGAATTCAAGGCTCTGTGGCGAGTTACAGGCCAACATGGGTTACCAAATGAGACCTTGTTGAAAGAAGAAGGGTAATAGTTTTCATTACCTCTCTTTATTTCTCAGTTTCCCACTAGATTTCAAGTTGCCTTGAGGCAGACAGCATGTCTTTCTTTTCTTCACGTCTGCAGCATAAAGGTGAGGGGTCATTATTATAACATCTTTTGGATGCCTGGTTTCTTCTAAAGACTACAGTAATTACAATAAATTAGGATCTATAACTTAGTCCTTATGCATGTCATATGCCAAGCAGGTCACTCACTGCCCTTCAGAATGGCCTGGAGCCACTTTGGACCACTGAATGACTAAGCACTTCAAAGAGGTTTTCCAATGACTGTGGTAGACGCTTTCAATTCAGATTCTACAAACTAATCCTTGTGGCTGACGTATGCAAGACGTAAATCCTAGACCCTGAACATGTTGTCTTTCATAGCAGATAAAATTGGGCTCCTAACATTAAATTTACAGATGATGATATCCTCTTAGTCTATTGATGAAGAAGAAGAAGGTGGGAGATGGAGAGGGAGGGGGGAGGGAAGGAGGAAGAAAGGAAGGAAGGAGCCAATGTAGAAGCTTTGTTGAATCATGGATTCAGAATGAGCAACAAGTATGAGAAAGAAGGAATAGCCTGGAAATTATTCTCCCCTAAAATGCCAAGTTTAAATTGTAACTTTCTTTTAGGTCTTCAACATAGCAACGTGAAGCAGATAAATATTTTAAGACAGAAACTAGATCAAATGCACATGTATACATACATTATATACATCAGATATACATTAAGAAGAGAGAGACAGAGCAATGTATGCACCTCTGAAATTTTGAAAAGATTTTGGCATAGATTATTTTTAAAGACATCACTTTTTTAAACACAATTTCATAACTGATTTCCTGAGTACCACAATTCTTTATTCTCAGCAGGTATGTTTACTAGCACAAATAAAAGGCAGCCTAAGAGTATCCTGGGAGCATCCACACCCCTCTACTTGCATTTCAAAATGGCCTAGAACCAACCTGGGCCATGAGAGTGCCTAACCATCCCAGTGAGCAATTTCTGAGTTGGAAATTTTTGTGTGTCCAGTTCACTGCTTAAAAGTTGCTTTTCTTCCCCTCCAAGGTCCCGGGGCAGGGCAATATTCTTTAAAGAAACACAGACCAGAATCACAAAATTCTTAGAAACTCTGAAGCATCCCCTTATATCAGGGCTTTATAAACAAACATTTCAGCTCTCCCCCACAAGTTTCCAAATTCACTCTAGACAACTCAAGAAGAAAAAAAAAAATCTCAACTGTGGATACTCGGGAGAATTACTGCTGAATCAACACCCGACTGGATCCTTAATGATTAACTACATTTCCTTGTTAAAATATTCACTACAACCTTACCTAGCAATTACATCTTGTTTTAGAGCACTTCTCAGGAGTAATGGTGAAGGATAACCAATTTACAGTCTTTCTTCTATAAATAAAAACACACATAAGCAATGAAACTCCATACCCGCAGCAGATTTTCATCCGAAGCCTGGGGGTGACTCCCTGGAGACAGACATTACATTAAAATATCACGGTGTTCTACTTGCTTCTAATATATGCCGTGTATGTAGCAGGAAATGGTCGGAGGTATCTGTGTATTGATGATTGTGATTAATATTTAAACTGAACAGATGCTATCACTAAATGCATGTGTTTCCATATCAATTCCCTAAAATAGCGGGTTTTTCTGTTTTATTTTATGTGTATGGGTGTCCTTGCCTACATGTTTACCTGGATACTATGTGCCTGACTTATGCTCATGGAGGCCAGAAGAGGGCATCAGATTCTCTGAACCAAAGATCTACGTGGGTGTCTAGAGTTATGGATGGTTGTGAGTCACAATGTGGACGCTAGGAGTTAAACCTAAGTCCTCTAGAAGTATACCTTAACCACTAAGTGCTCTTAACCACGGAGCCTTGTCTCCAGAACAAGCGGAAGTGGTTTTCTTTGTTTCAATAATTACATGGCCACTAAGCGTTGAAAGCAACGGCCAAGCCTGAATTCCTTAACGACAGAATTACAGGATGATCATTCACTTAGAGACCAAGCTCAGTTTAAGATGACAACTAAAAACAACGACGGCGATGACGATGATGATGATGATGATGATGATGATGATGACAATGACGATAAGGCTTGACAGTGCCAACCGAACAATTAACAATGTCCTTTGAACCATACGTGAGTGATGTACTTGTTCAATTTGTCCATTTACACATTAGAACATTGTGAATTATGTTATACTTGCATTTTCTAAACATTTCTACATACAAGAAATTAGACACACTGAGACAGAAAGTGGGGCTGTCAGAAATCCTTTTTATACAAAGGTAATTACTGTGTTGGTTCCATGCCGCGTTCATCTGATATTACATGTGACACATGATATTACATATTACATATGACTTAGTTCAAAAATGGGATCATAAACATTCTGTTCTTAATGAGATTTTTGTTCTCACTTCTTGTTTCTTTCTCTGCCTCCATAGTTTCTTAAATCAGATTAAAGTATTAAATGATTAGCTAGCAAACCTATACTAATAGCCTTATACTGATTATATTGCTAAGTAATAAGTTCATGATATATATTCTCAAACCCTTAATCACCAGAATGATGTAGAGATGGAGTTCTATTCTGAGATAGACACTTCAACCCAAGTATTATGTTAAAACGTGGGAGTTGACAACAAAAAGCTGAATTGCCTAACACAGCTAACCCTGGGTGACTCTGACCTAAACCTTTTCCTTACAAGACAGGGAAAGGTCTCATTACACAGCATATCTACATTTATGGTTCGGGGTATCTGCTGTCAGGGGTGAAGTTAAGAAGAAAGAAAGTGAACTATTCATGTAAGTAGCTTGAAGCTTTATCAGAAAGTACATTTGTAAATGTAACTATTACTTCATAAATTGATAGGCTAAATTTGGATCTCATATCACATCATTACCACAATAGTAATACTTTTTATTTTTTCTCCTACTTCAGTGCTCTTAGTCACCAAGATATATCCCAGCTCCATCCACGGCCTACAAACAGACCACGCCCATGGGTCTATGTGCTGCTGAGAAGTGCTTGCTTTGGGGAAACTGCTGCATTACTACTTCTGCTCAAGACAACGGTTTTAACATCACGGTGTAAGAGAAAAATCAAGTCGTCCTGGCCTGAGGTTTGGAGAACTCTGGATGGAACTTAGCGCAAAAGAAAATTGTAACGAACCCTTCAGTCCTAGAAGATGGAGAAGACAGCTCAAGCAGGAGAAGAGAGTGGCAAAGCTAAAGGACTTTCAGGACAACTCCGTCGTACAGTGTTTGCCTGTCGTGCAGAGGCCTGGCTTCATCCCCAGCATCTAGAAGGGAAAATATGAAAATAAGATTCATCTCTTCTGTTAAATTTGAATAAATTAACTTGACCCTAATAACAGAAATCTTTCATGCTCACTTGGCTGAAAAAGAAAATGTATTCATTATTTTTCTTTCCCTGCCAATCACACTAGAGACATTGTACATAAATGTCAAGATTAGCGGATGATCCTATGCCTTCCTAAAGAAAGAGCATAAATTACTCATGAACACCAAGCATGTGTTTAGGTTGAGCAGAGAAGTTAAAAGGGAGCTGTGTTCGGCAGATAGCTTTCTGATGTCACAAATCCAGGGCACTGACATTTTATTTGTAGTCACTTATCTCTAACCAGTTTTTCCCTGAGTGTTCCTTTGTTCTTGGCACAAGAAGAGAGAGAACACACAGAATACTGTACCAATGTCTCTATCCACAAGGGAGATGGAGAAATCCATTCAATCTCTCCAAAGTCCCAAGATCCACCAGACAGGTCTGGATCATCCTTAGACATCCAACTGCTCTTGAAGCCCTAAATCCTAATTCTCGTAGAACCGCATTGGTGGTGCAATGGAAGAGCCCAGAACGTCTGAGAACAACTAGAGAGAGTCTGCTTCTGTGTGGAACATGTAGCATCACATGTTCTGTGCAATAAAAGCACAGGTATCATTAATATTAGAAAACACATAGTTGGGCTGGAGAGATGGCTCAGTGGTTCAGAGCACTGACTGCTCTTCCAGAGGTTCTGAGTTCAAGACCCAGCAACCACATGTAATGGGATCTGATGCCCTCTTCTGGTGTGTCTGAAGACAGCTACAGTGTACTCTCATATAATAAATAAATAAATGTTAAAAAGAAAAGAAAAGAAAACGCATAGTCTTCTTTAAAGTAAAGAGATTATTTTGGTCACATTCCAAGGACATGAGCAGAAATGATGGGCTTGGGGTTATATTTGCAAAAGTCCCTACTGAGTTCTATAGTAGTGTGGCCATTAACAAATGTCTCCAGTAGAGGACTTGAATCTAAAACACGCAGCCTCATTTATAAGCCATGTCATACAGAAGAGCCGGGGCATCAGTCCCACATTCTGGAACTGAGTCAAACTAAAAAGAACAGTTGTTCTGTCTTTAAGAAAGAAGTAAGGAGTGGTGTGTAATATTTTTCATCTATGGCTGACTGGGTGCAGCGAATGGCCATTGCAACAGAAGGTTTATCTGTAAACACTGCGGCAAGTCTGGGGTTTTTAAACACAATAAATGACTGGTTTCAATCAGATGCAGCTAGCAGGAAATCCATGGCCCATAGGAGCAATTACCCATCTCTTGACTGAAGCACGGGGCAATTACAAGCGAGCGAAAGTACACTCATGATGCAGGAGCACTTGACTGTGTGATGCTAATGGAACTGGGACAAGAAACAGCGGTCTGTGGCTTCATTCCTCAGCCTCAGCCCTTCCCCAGTCTCTTGTCATGTTCCTCTGATCACCCGGGACGGCAGCTTAGACAGAGAAATGGTGTCCGGAAAAACATTATCATCTTCAACCAAGGCACAGGCATCAGGTTTTCTCTGCCCCACACCCCTGCTGCAGCAGCACCTTAGAAATGTTAGACTCACCCGGAATTTTGTTAACTAGACAGTGCCATAATCAGCAATGGGGCTAGCGACTTCTTACCAAAGTTGCCTGTTCAACATTTACTGTTCATTTTTTCTTCCTTCTTTTTTTATCCAAGTTGCTCAAAAAAAAAAAAAAAATAGGATGTTTTATTATATTATTATTATTATTACTATTTTTATACAGTCCAGTCGTTACCACTCCCAGTCCACCTTCCCACAGTTCCTCATCCCATTCCTCCTCCCCTTGTCTCCAAGAGGATGTCTCCACCCCCACCCAACTCTCATCCTACCCCCAGCCTCACCCCCATCCCCTCGCCAGCCCTCTCCACTCCCTGGGGACTCAAGTCTCTGAAGGGTTAGGAGCATCTTCTCAGACGCAGCAGTCCTCTGCTGTATATGTTAGAGGCCTCATATCAACTAGTGTGTGCTGCCTGGTTGGTGGCTCAGTGTCTGAGAGACACAGTTAGTTGAGACTGCTGGTCTTCCTATGGGGTCACCCTCCACCTCAGCTTCTTCCAGCTTTTCCCTAATTCAACCGCAGGGGTCCCCGACTTCAGTCCCTTGGTTGGGTGTAAGGATGCTGCTGTCTCAGTCAGATGCTAGACAATCAGCTGAATCGACATTTCTAACGTTGAGGAAATGAAGGGAAACTGTCAGAGAAACAAACCACAGAGTTCTTAGTTCACTATAAAAATAGCCCAACTGTATCTTTGGAGAGTTAAGCTTAAAGAAAGAAGAATGGCGGTAAGCACGCCATCACACAACTAACCTTCCATACTCATCACTTTTATAATTGAAATCTGATCCTTTCAGAAGACCTTGTTTGGCAAGAGTTAAATGCTTCGCTACAGGTTCATTTCTGTGACTTCGAGGCCAACTTGGTCTACACAGCAAGTTCAAGGACCAACAGCGTTGCATAGACAGACACGGTTTCAAAAAAATGCAAACAAACAAATACATGCATACATACGTACTAAAAGCACATACTTACTAAAATACATACATACTAAAATGCATTCGTACATACAAAAAATAAATGCTATGCTAAAAATTTTACAAAACCACTCTGAGGTCTACAAAACCACAAAAATGGTCTCCGATTATCCCCACTGGAAAAGTAAAATGACAGACAGGTAGGGTAGGTTCCTCAAGACACCACTGTTAAATGTGCTGCTGTTGGTTCAGGGATTGATTGGGGCCATGACTCATAAATATCTTGCCATCTTGTCCCTGTTATTAACTCTGTGAATCGGAACTATTATAAATAATTAGCAAAGTTATGACATCATGTTCCCATGGCAACCATTAACAATCCCAACATCATTTCTTAGTGTTGACAAGACCATTCATCACAGTGTTTTGGGATGCTAAAACTCTTCAGCTCTATCTTGACATCCCCCCATCTCTCTGTCTCTCTGTGCATGTGCATGTCCATGTGTGTATGCATGTGTGTGTGTATCTCACATAGGTTATACCAAGCTCCAACTAAGAATGCTTCTTTATTTCTTTTTAGTCTTTTGAGACAGGATCTTACTATGTAGACCAGACTGACCTTGAACATGTAGAGATCTACCTGCCACATCCTTCTCGGTGCTGGGATTAAAGGTGTGCACCACCAAACACGGCAAAGTCACCACCTTTCTGCTTCAGCATCTCAGGAGCTGTGTTAACAGGTTTGTGCACTATGCCTAACACAGCCTTCCATTCTTATGCTAATTCCTGTGAATAAGCTGTGATTGGTGGTGCTCACCTTTTGCAGAACTCTAGAGGCAGAGGCAGGCTGATCTCTATGAATTCTAAATCAACCGGGTCTAGAAAGTGAGTCCAGAACAGCCAGGGCTGGTTATAGCAAGACACAGTGTCTGGGGAGGAAAAAAAAAAAGGATTACTCTATAAATCACATTGATATGGTACTTGATTATAGATATTTGATAAACATTAGAGTTTAAGGCACCACATATAGAAAGAGTGTTATAGACATGATACATATATACATTTAGACCCAGACAAAGCAACATTCAGTTTGCAACTCTCCGATATACTAGCGACATACCTTAAGCATGTTATCTACCCTCCAGATCTCTGTAACCTTATCTGTAAAGTCAGGATGTTACTTCCAACCTTGCAGAGCTGTCATGAGACTAAAATAAGATGGTATCTGGTCTTGAGAAGAACGTGACCTTTCAGAAATGCCAAACTTGCTATTAGTATTTTTTTACGTCAGTTTGTATGACACTACTTGAATCTCCAATACTGAAAGGAATTTAAGAAATAATCCTAAGAAGAGAGAATGGAATTAGAAACAGCAATACGTAGTGTTGGAGCCAGTAGAGGCTGGATAGACTTAGCCAGTGAGAACCTACAGCACTAAGTGACAGGAGAAACTGAGAACCTGCTCAGACCTTGAACTGAGATAGAGAAATGAAAGAAAACAGTTTGAGGACAGGGTCAAGAATTTGAATATCAAGGCATGTGACTTAGGAATACAAACCTAAACAAAATAATCTGCTTCTTACTTTTAGGTCTTGGACCCAGCTCATAGATTAAATCGTTGTTCACACCTGACGGAGAAATCTTTTATGAGGCCGTAATGATGAATAGCATAATCTGTGGGATTAATTTAAAAGGCCATTAATCCCGTCCAGAACATGGGTGGTCCAGTGTTCCTGGAGGTGAGAATTAAGATCCAGCTTCATATTGAGGAAAGATCAAGCAACTGTATCTGTCTCAAAGTCCTCAGTGTGGGTTACCTCTCATTCTTCTCCTAAAGAAGAAAACACATTTCCTGCTCTTCTGAATATAACTCTGAGTCCTCCCTACACAGAAGTAAATCATTTCTGCCTCTCAGTCACTAAGTTCCCATGCCAGGAGAGAAGCAACATTGGGACTAATCAAGTTTCTAAGACCGTGAGAGACTGAGACTCCAGCTTTTCCCTTCTGTCTTTGCATTTTCTCTTGTTTCAAGCAGTTAGAATAGCACAGAAAATGCTCTCTCATCAAATCTGGAACTAGGCAGGCAGCGTGGAGGTGAGTTTTCCTGTCCACTGTAGCCACACACATTGGTGTGGTCCTCACCCAGACTCTGGTAATGATGTTTGCAAACAGAAAAAAAAAAAGACCCTGACAAACTTGAGTCCTAAATGAATGATTAGAGGGAACGGAGAGATGGCTCATTGGTTAAGAGCACTGCCTTCCCTGCCAAAGGACCAAGGTTTGATTCCCAGCATCCACACGACAGCTCACAATCATCTGTAATTCCAGTTTCAGGGAATCTGAAGCTTTCTTCTGACCCTGGAAGGTGCTACATGCATGTGGTACACAGACATTCATGCAAGCAGAACATTCATGCACATGTTTTAAAAAGAACAGATAGACTTGCTTATACTCACAGAACATATTGACGTAGCTAAAACATAAAAACAGGGGTTTGGAAGGCGTCCAGAAATGTTAGATATATAGGAACATAAAACAACTATTCTTCACTGTTTTTGTGTTTCTTTTTCTCTTTCCGGTCTTTTCTAGCTTTGAGACATACATGTATATATTAGAAGAATCACCCCATGCCATATTTTATTAATGGAAAGTCCCTGGTTCCTAAACACCAAGTCCCGTCATAGGCAATCCCTGTCGGGTCAAAGTCCCGTACTTTTATTTCTAAAAGTTGCATGTTATTGATTAAAAGTATTTCATCATAGAAAGTGCATGAATTCAGATCCTAAGGAAGTCTGAAGGTTTCTAATTCCTGTCTGTATAAAGTGACACTTGCAAGAAAACACAAGATTTGGGATCTCTAGACCTCGGTGGTTAAAATAGTTTTAAAATGATATGAGCATTTGAGTTATTGACAACATATTCTGATAGATTGCCAAAGTCAGCTACCTTTGAGAATTTGAGATATTTCAAAACTGCGATGTGAGTTTCATTCTCATGACAAACTGTGTTTATTTTTCATTGCTCACCTTATAGACAGTCTCTGTTTCCTAAGTTAACCCTTCACAAAATGTGTGTGCTGACATTCATTCTGGTCTTACTTCTCACCCTCCTAGTTTCCCATTGCCTTCCAAAAAAAAAGAAAAGAAAAGAAAAAGAAAAAAAAAAAAAAAGAGCGACCAAATTAAGAAAAAATATCCAGCTGAAAGGGCAACGTTTTTCAGAAGAGGGAAAGAGTGGGAAATGAATTATTTCAGACCAAAAGCAATTATATTTTGAAGGCAGAAGCAGACATCTTCTGGCACAACTGTCAAGTTGTTACAAAAAGATTAAAGGAGGGGTTTTTTGTCATTTAAAATCTGTTTCTGGCTTGGGAAAAAAAAGTGTGCTGTTCAGTTTGTGATTTTTAATAAGATTTCTCAATAGACTCATTGCTTTTTTAAAAAAAAAAAAAGTGTGAGGGGGAAAAAAGAAGCAAAAAAAAAAAAAAAATGAAGGCCATGTAGCAATCACAGCTGCAACTTTGATACAGTATCACTCATTTTCACCACTCCTGAGGATGTAGACAGCATTTTTGTGGTAGGTTATACCCCATACAATAACCTGTCATCAAAATACACTTTTTGCAGAGACTTCTCAGGATTTAGACTTCTGGGTGGTTAAAGTAGAAACATCAGATTAATGCCTTTCAAAACATTGCAAGCTTTCACTTTCCACGTGCAAAGGCTGGTGTTTTCTGCTTTTAACAGCAGGCCAACCTCTCATTCACCCAGACTCATGTGGCTGCCTACCATTGTACCCATCCTTTGCAACAGTGGCTCCTTCGGTTTTCTACTAAGGACTGAATATCGAACTTCTGCCGGGAAGACACTGTGAGAACCAACCAAGGTTGTCCTGTCAGAGTAGACATGATTTTCAAAATATCCCCCTGCGGGCTCCCCACTCTTTGGAGCCTATTCAGAGTCCTGATTTTCTACAAGAAAAGTGATCAAGACCCAAGCCATTCTAGCTTCTTCACCCAGTTTTTTTATCCTGCTTCCTCATAGAGTTCAGTATTCATGTCTGAAAGCTTTTTCCTCTTTGCCCTTCCTGGAAGTCTCTTTCTCCTGGTGAGAATGGGGTATCAAGTCCTGGCCCAGGGATGTCTTTAAAAACTTGAAAACTGATGATCACTGCAAGAAAAGATAAGGTGGTGAATTCTCTCCTGTCATTTTGTGTCCAATGTCTAAGACCTTATTTGTGGCTTAAGGCTTGGGTAAGGTGAGTCCAAACACTGTGAAAGGCCACAGAACATAAGCGTGTAATGAGCCCTCCATGTAAATAGTCTACACTCCTTTCAAAGAAGTAAGCTCTTCATTTCAGAAATAAGTATGGAACAATGTTAATCTGGGAGGTACCAAGGATGCTTTCAGTAAGATGTACTCCCAGGGGCACAACATGACCTCCCCTAGTGTCTTAGTGAGGGTATTACTGCTATGAACAGACACCATGACCAAGGCAACTCTTATAAGGACAACATTTAGGTGAGGGTGGCTTACAGGTTCAGTGTTTCAGTCCGGTATCATCAGGGCCTGAATATGGAAGCATCCAGGCAGACATGGTGCAGGAGGTGCTGAGAGTTCTACATCTTCATCTGAAGGCTTCTAGGAGAAGACTGACTTCCAGGCAGCTAGGATGAGGATTTTAAAGCCCAGACCCACAGGGACACACCTACTCCAACAAGACAACACCTCCAAATAGTGCCACTTCCTGGGCCAAGCATATTCAAACCACCATACCCAGTTTGTCTAGTACAGGGCATTTACATGGGAACTCTTAGAACAATTTCTCTGGGAAAATGAGCCTATAAAATAGCCACATTGCCAAGTTCTCTCCTCTAACCAATACCACCATCAGCCTTCATCTTGGTTTTGGTTTATTCAAGCCCCTATCAAAATTATTTTCCTTGGTCATTTCATTCCATCAGACATATACCAGGCTCTTCTCAAATTTCGACATGCTTGAATACGCCACTGACTTGATCCTTGGGCTGCTTTTAAATAACATGAATATCAATCCTTCACCACTCAAGTTGGCAAACTAAAATTTTGAAGTTTCTTTATTCTAATATCCACCAAATGGAAAACCTGGGAATCTAAAGAAGGTTATTTGGGGTGAGGATTTACAAATATTTGCCCAGGAATTTGGAGTTAGATAAATATTTAGTTTCTCATTTAACTGAATGTTATGCCTTTTCCAGTCACCTCTACCAATAACATTTTTAAAAAAAGGACAGATGATAAAACTTAAGTCAGCATTTATTAATTACTAGACTGTGTCTTTTATAAAGAAATTTTTTCAGGAAAGAGATAGAAAATAATGTGTTTTGCTTGCCATTTTATGAAGCCCATTTCACGTTTCCTGAAGGTAGATAAAAAGAAGAGAGAAATTGAGATGAGACAAAAGAGGCGTTTTAAAAATCATAATTATTGCACATGATGAATCATACCCTCATCTAGATTTTCCCTATAGATTGTCTTATCCTGTCTTCATATAATATCCAAGCACAAGGTGACTTGCATGAGGTACTAAAAGAGAGATAAAGGAACTCAGTGTTATGAACTGAATGTTTGGGATTCCCATCCCTAGATTCAGACATAGAAACCACAAGCACCAATATAATATATTAAGGGAAGGAACCTTTAGAACAACATAATTAGATCATGACTGCAGTGCCTTCTTAAATTGGGGCTCCAATCCTTCCTTTCTAAGAGAGACCTTAGTAACACATGCCTAGCACTTATGAACCCCAAGTTTAGTCCCTAGAGCCCAAGTGGAGTAGAGACAGAGACAAGACAGACCGAGGCAGAAACAGAGACAGACAGAGGCAGAGACACAGGGACAGAGCACTTCCTCCCCATCTCTCTTCTCCATCAAGTATAGGAAGCAGACCCTCTGAAGATAGCAGATCTGCCAATGCTGATGGAATTCAAGCCTCCAGAACTTTGGGAATAAATTTCCGTCTTCGAGGCTACCCAATCCACAGGACTTTGCTCTAGCAACTCAAATTGGCTAATAAGTTGAGAACTCCAAAGCTCAGCTAACCAGATGATTCAGTGAACACATGGGAAAGTACTTGATTTTTAGCCCCTCCCCTTTCATTATCTCTGAGGTCTTATGGCAGAGCCACAGACAGCGACCTGGACCATCAAAGAGAGTGAAAGCCTAAGCCAGCAGGGTAGACAGAGATCAGGAGGGAGATCCTGCGATCATCAATCAATCTCCAGTTCAGTGTGAACCTCCTCGCGACCCAGCAGCCATGTGGAAGATAGAATTCCCCCGCTGCAGCTCCCCGCCTTCAGAAACCGGACCACAGCAATCAAGCGATCATAATTCCCCAGGGCAAAACTACCTGCTCCGTGTTTCTAATTGAGAGGAAGGGGTGACAAAGGTAACAATCGGAAGGGGAAAACCTGTGCTCGGATGCTCAGGGTATTTTGTATTTGTCAATGTGCAGGCGGCTCGGGAGTGACCCCGGCTATTGAAATGGGACAGGCTGTGGGAAGAGGGGGCCGCTGCCGAGAAAAGAGAGGTGGGGGGGGAGTGAAAGGGAGACAGACAACTCAGAATTTTTCCCCTTTTGAATTTCAACCTGTTGGATTAAAACAATAGCAAATGAGTCACTGAATATACATGAGGCAGGGAAGGTATTTTAAGTTTTTCAGGAGACAGCTCGCTGAACGGAATTGCTAATTATGTCTCACATGCTCCGTCCAATTCAGTTAGCTTGCTTATGGCTGAGTTGTCAGCTTCTGCTCTTGAGGTTCCACAGTTTCGGCCTGTTCTGAGGCTTAATACTAAATTAGAATTACATTTTTTAAAAAAAATGTTTTCCCTTATTGAAGTGCCAGCTTTAACCATTGTGACAATATAACCTTTCTCAACAAAAATAAAATTAAAGCCGCCAAGGGTTCAGATTCAAGGGTTTTTGGAGTCGGTGGAATGTGAGGAATGTGACCGCAGCTGCGACAATTGCAAATTAAGATTGAACAATGAGCCAAATTAAAAGGGTGAGAAAGAGCAGAACACCATATGGAGTTACTTGCTGTTACCCCCACAGGATAGCTCTGATTTCCTAGGATGAGCAGGATTAGTCAACAGAGGAATGGACTAAACTAGTCTCTCTTAGCCTCGGCCACTGCCTTCATCAGGCCCAGCCAGTAGCCTTCCTTGCTTTGACAAATGGAACTTCACTTCGACTGTGGACCTGGTTCGAGAGAGGGATGGGGAAATAAAGAGAAGCCCTCATGGGGCGGGTAAACCAGGTCCAAGCCCATCTAACTGTTCGACTCCATCTCCTGTGGCAGAACGGCTGAGAAAACGACGCAAGGGGAGAAGGGTCTGCTTTGCGACCAGGTCAGATGTTTTGGACCCTCGGGGCAGAGAAGTCGTGAAGGAACAAGGCAGCTGGCCTTATAGTGAACATGAGGCAGAGGAAAGTCAAGGCCAGGGGACAGCCCCAGCCACCTCCTTCTTCCACAGAGCTCCTTGTAGCCATACCTCTTGTCCCCTTCTAAGAGCACCATCACGTTCATTCGCTGAGGAATCCATCCGATAATTGGATCAGAGCCCTTAGAACACAATCGATATCCCAAAACCCATCATCTGGCAGTAAGCTCTCACTGCATGAGGAAAGACCTTTTAGGAGTTAAAGGAGAATTCACCATAAATTGTAGAGAAAAGAGAGCATGAGAGAGAGTCTATCAAATGAATATTTTTAGGGTAAGCTCATCCATCCCCTTCTGTCAAATCCAGTCTATGTTTTGTCAAACCTCTCACGAACACAAGATGATCAATAAAATGTCTTGTTCAACGATGAAGATACAAGCAATTCTCCCTGGGGTCCATCTAACGCCTCACCCCAAGGCGAAAGGAGCCTTGTTCCCAGCTCTCTGTAGAACGAAACACTGCTCCAGAGACCTAAGATCCAGCGTAGTGGTCCAAAGCAAGGATGCGGTCAGAGGTTGCCTACAAAGGCAGGGCCACCACGCTGGGGTACATGGCGTGGCTGGCCAATGGCGCAGCCACTGGCAGGGCAGCATCATTTCAAGAGAAGGGTCTTAGCTGAGAACATTTATATCATATCCCCTGGAAACACAGGAAAATTACTTGGGAAAGGAGGCGAAAGACTTCTCAAGAGAGTTGGGTATTATGATGGAGTTGGGAAGTTGTGGCTGCGATATAAGAAGCCCAGATTAGCCTATTCGGGAGCCATGAGAAGAGATCTGAGCCTCACTGCCCTAGAGCACTGAACAGTTGCTAAGATGATGAAAACACACACACACACACACACACACACACAACTAGAATGATGAACACACACACATCAGCAAGTTTAGCCTGCATCCCACGGAGCAGAGCCAACCCACCCCAGTTAAGCTGTGCCCAATAACAAAAGTATGAGTAATAAATAGAGGGTGTTTTATGATACTTGCTGTGCACGGTACTAGCTAACTGTTACAACTGGTGCTAAATATATTACATTTGTTCCTGGTAAGCCTCCCCTTCAAGTCAGGGGAAAAATAGATTTTGAAAGCAATCCTAATTGTTCCCGAGCAATGTCTGAGGCTGACCTTCATCAGTGGCACTAGAGCAGTAGCCATCATCTTTCATACTAAAAGTCTCAGCTCCAGAACTCCGTTCTGCCTGAGCAGAAAAGTCTCCAATAGCAACAGATTCTATGCCCACATCTGTCTTCCCTGAATAGCATCAGAAGAGTGTTGTGTGCATGCCTTTCAGCCTCAGAGATGTACCAACTTCAAAATGAGTTTGGGGTTTAGGGTGCCACTGTGTTCTGCAGGCTTAGTTATTCACTCTAGTGGGTTGCTGGAAGAACTGACCCCAAACATCCCCATCTGGAGAAGAGGAAATAAACATCACATCTATAACCAAAGCAGCCAAGTGACAGGAGAAGGGGAGAAGCCAGTCTAAAAACAAAAACAAAAACACGAAAGAAAACGAAAACAAAACAAAAAAGCGTTAAAAAAAATGCATTCAAGGCTATGATGGTGGACTCCAATTTTCAGTTTGGTAGGTGGTTCTGTGAGTCCACCTGTCTCAAGAGCATGACCAGCTGTATTAAGCAATATGCAGGGTTGCTTTTTCTCTTTTGAAACCTAAGAGATGGAGAAGTCAGAAGGCACCACTTTTTTATGAATCTGAAAGGTTCCTTATTTCTCTCTCTCTCACCCTGTTTCTCTGACATAAACTCGAGCACCCTTGTTGTGGAAGAGACTTTGTTAAACAGAATCTTCCTCCCTCCGAATTTGAATCCTGAGTTCCCAAGCATCTCCACTGCTCCAGCTCTGTTAAGGTTCCATCACTTCTGTCTGAATGTACCATTTGAACTCTCCGTGATCATGGGGATACAAACAGATTTCTCTTCTTCTTCTTCTTCTTTTTTTTTTTTTTTTTTTTTTTTTTTTTTTTTTTTTTTTTTTGATGTTGGATTAGGCTGTCATCCTTTAGCAGCTGTGCTGGAGAAATTAAAATCATATCATGAAATGCAGTAACTACTTATGCACTTGAACTCTCCCTCACACAAGCTATAGAGACAAGTGCATCAAAATGTTGTTTATAATTAAGTAAAATTACCCCAAAAAATATATCCTGTTGCACATGAGTTCTTGAGTCTCTGAATACCTGTCTTTAAGGAAAGAGTAATTGGTTTGATTGCAATAGGTAGGACTGCTTGCTGTGATGTAATATGGCAGTTGGAAGGCTCAACTCTACGTTGACAGTGCTTACAGAACAGGAGGGGGCTCCCCACTCCTCCATTGATGATGGGATTGTAAGCTGGTACAACCACTGTGGAAATCAGTCTGATGGTTCCTTAGAAAATTGGACATAATACTACCTGAGGACCCAGCTATATCACTCCTGGACATATACCCAAATTATGCTCCAACATATAAGAAGGACACATGCTCCACTATGTTCATAGCAGCCTCGTTTATAACAGCCAGAAACTGGAAAGAATCCAGATGTTCTTCGATGGAGGAATGGATACAGAAAATATGGGACATTTACACAATGGAGTACTATTAAAAACAATGACTTCATGAAGTTCTTAGGCAAATGGATGGAACTAGAAAATATCATCCTGAGCAAGGTAACTCAGTCACAAAAGAACACACAAGGTATGCACTCACTGATAAATGGATATTAGCCCAAAAGCTTGGAATATCCAAGAAACAATTCATAGACCACATGAAACTCAAGAAGGAAGACCAAAGTGCAGATGATTCAGTCCTTCTCAGATGGGGGAACAAAAATATCCACAGGAGGAAATACGGAGACAAAGTATGGTGCAAAGACTGAAGGAAAGGCCATCCAGAGACTGCCCTTTCTGGGGATTCATCACATATACAAATACTAAACCCAGACAACAGTTGTGGATGCTGACGGGGGTCTGATATAGCTGTCTCCTGAGAGGCTCTGCCAGAGTCTGACAAATATAGCTCACAGGCAACCATTGGACTGAGCTTGGGGGTCCCAAATGGAGGAGTTAGGGAAAGAACTGAAGGAGCTGAAGAGGTTTGCAACCCATAGGAAGAACAACAGTATCAACCAACCAGACTCCCTAGAGCTCCCAGGGACTAAACCACCAACCAAAGAGCACACAAGGAGAGAGCCTTCGCTCCAGCTGCATGTGTAGCAGAGGATGTTCTTATCAGGCATCAGTGAGAGAAGAGGCCCTTGGTCCTGTGAAGCCTCAATGCCCCAGTGTAGGGGATGCTAGGGTGAGGAGGAGGGAGTACATGGGTGGGTGGGGGAGCACCCTCATTAGAAGCAGGAGAAGGGAGGATGGGAAAGGTGGTTTCCAAAGGGAAACTGGGAAAGGGGGTGACATTTGAAATATAAATAAATTAAATATCCGATTAGAAAGGAAAAAATGAGTGTTTCCATGATTCTAGTCAAAGGTTCAAAGTCCCTCCCCCCTTCTACTCCCAACAATATAACACACACCAGAAAGCTAAACCAAACTCCAGTTCCCATAAGTGAATACTGAGCTCCCCGTCTGCGACTATAGCCAACACGAAAAGAGAAGCCCAAGCAGAGGCGAACCTAAGCCCGTGCAGAAACAAAAAAGCACAAAAGTCTAAGAATATCAGACTAACCAATGGGAAGAACTGGAAAGAAGTTCCTGTCTTCTGTCACCTAAATCATATTCAAGACACATCCTCGTACTGGAAGAGGGGTCAGAGACTCAAGACCCGGCTCCTGCAGCCTCCACGGAAGTGAGCATTTATCCGCAAAAGCTCCAGGTGAGAAGAAAGGGGCTTCCTTCCTTTCCCCTAATCCTCTTATGGTGTGCCCGGCTGGAGCTCCTTCCTTGATGTTTACAATGAACTCCTTCAAAGACTGTTTAACTACTGCAGTTCTGCAGGTGGTTCTGGGAGATGCCTAGGAAGAAATACCATCCTATAAATAACAGAACCCGACTGTTTTCTTTTCTTTCCTAACAAATTTCAATAACTGTAACATCCGGCACAGAAGAAAAGTTTTGCAGTGGCTCTTCCTGACCATGAGTGCAGTTTCAACCACCCATTTCTCTGGGGAGCTGCTACTTCTGCTCATCGGTCACGTGACTGTGGTCTAAGAGACAGTCCTAGTGCCCTGTGATTAGGACTGAGTGACATGATACAGTTGAGATTGCCAAGGCTGGAGAGGTGGCCCAGTGGTTAGAGCACTGGCTGCTCTTCCAGAGGTCCTGAGTTCAAATCCCAGCAACCACATGGCGGCTCACAACCATCTGTAATGGACAATGTACTCATATAAAATAAAATAATTATTTAAAAAAAAAAAGAAATAACCAAAGTACTATTCATGACATCACAGGATTGGTCCAGAGTAGCAATATGGCCTCGGGACAATTGATTGTATTATTTTATTATCATTTTTAATGTTTCCATTGTTGGGAATCAAACACAGACCCTTTTACAGTAGGTAAAGCATTATGATTTTGTGTGTGTGTGTGTGTGTGTGTGTGTGTGTGTGTGTGTGTACATTCTTTTCCCTACAGAGGCCAGAAGAGACCATCAGATCCCCTGGAGGTAGAGTTGCAGATCATTGTGAGCTGCCAAGGAGGAACGGTCAGCACTCTTAGGCACTAAGCCACCTCCTCAACCCCACATCATAATTTCTTTAAGTCAACGATGTCTTTAATAGTAAATTAGAGAACCTAGTAGCAGTATAACACCATTATTCTCACCATAAACACAGTTCCTGTTTGCACTAAACAACAGGGTCTAAAAGAAGCAAAGCAAAGGAAGGAAACAGATCCCAGGGAGTCTCCTGTCCAGGCCCACACTGACCACTCCTGAGATCACAGTCAGATTATACACACACAGAGATTCTCTGCAGACACGGATACCGAAGTTGGTTAGTGATGACTTTTGCTTCAGCAAAATTGCTGGCATAACTAGAGAGCCGTAATTATTGAAATAATTATCATTATTTTTCCCCTCCAATGATAGAAAAACTGAAACACAGAAGAGGAAAGAAATAAATTTTCCAAGATCAAAAGGATGTGGACAGCAGAACCTGGGTTCAGAGAAACTCACTAGTGTCGTTGTTGTGATCCCTCCCTTGTTCCCTGCCATTGGGGCTCCCCTAACCACCAAGATTCCAAATGTACAGCTAAGAAAACATTTTCCTCACAGACGTATTTAACTTTATTCTCTATTTTATATGTGTGTTTCAGCATCTTATAAAGTCCAGGTGTTTACTGAAAATCTACCTCTTTCTAGTTTCTCCTTGTTTTAATTAAGCCAAAACAGAGGAATGTTGGCATTCCTTCTGGGCTCTGCCCAACAGTTACCTGGCAACAGCCAGGTAGGCCTGGCTTGCTATAAAGGGGACTGTTTGGCCCCTCCGAGCTCTCTCGGCCCTCTTTGCCTCCCTGACTCTTTTCTCTCCCTAACCTCTTTCTCCCTCTCTTCTCTTCCCCCTCTCCTCTCTTTCTCCACATGTTATCCTCTCTCTGTGTGTCTGTCTGTCTGTCTGTCTCTGTCAGTGTGTGTCTCTCTGTCTGTGTGTGTGTCTTTCTCTGTCTCTACTTCCTTCTCACCTCTACTTCCCATGACCTAAATAAACTGTTCTACAGTGTACCTGTTGTTTGGGTGGTCCCACAGGGGAAGAAATGCCTCAGCATGGGCCCACCAAGGTACCCCTCCCATTTCACCATACCACGCTTTACAAAACATATACTTGGCTTTTTTATAAAACACAATTAGAGCTCCAGAGTCAAGGCCTTTAGTCATTTAATCATCACAATATATAATTTATTAAGGGACTCTGTTACCTTAGCCATTTTTAGAGTAAAACCAGAAATAAAAATGTTCCCTGAAAAATTATCTTGTTGCCAAATGATGGGGGTCTACACCTTCAGTCCTAGCATGCCAGAGGCAGAAGCAGGTAGATCTCTGTGAGATTTAGACCAGCCTGGGCTGTAGAGCTAGTTCCAGAACAATCAAGGATACACAAAGAAACCCTGATTTGAAATGCAAAAAATATAGAAAATAAAATTTTTTATGTAAGAGAAATATGAAGAGGCTGCACAGCATAAAAGATACCGGACTGGCTTTGTGGAAGCAGATGCACTGGTGAGTTCTTAGTGTCACCGTGATATAATGAAGAGTCATCTGGAAAGGGGGACAAACTTCCATTGAAAATTTGTTTTCTTAAATTGGCCTGTGAGAGACTATATTGACTGATGATTGATGTGGGATGGACCAGCCCACTGTGGGCAGCACCATCCCTAGGCAGGTAAGCCTGAACTTATATATGAAAGCTATCTGAACATGAGTGAGTTGGACAGAAAGTAGCATCCTCCATGGTTTCTGCTCCAGTTCCTGTTGACTTTCCTCAATGATTAATTGTGATCTTGAAATGCAAGCCCAGTAAGCTTTTTCCGTTTCCAGGCTGCGTTTGGTCATCGGCACGTATTATCCCAACAGGAAAGCAAAGGGGGGCAATGGCGTTCTCTGAAAATACATTCTGCTTAGCATTGCTTGATTTATTCTTTAGAACAGTTCTGTGAAGCAGGGACGGCAAGGATTTTTCTATCACTTTTGCACGGAAGGCGCATTAGCTCCCAAGACAACTCTGAAATGAAATAATGAAACCAAGTTTGGGCACTTTCCTTCTAGGTCCAAGCCAGTTTCTTTCCCTTCACCATACTAATTATTGTCATTTAAATCACAGAAACATTGTTGTGACACTTAGAAAGAAGACAAAATTGAAAGACCAAGAATTTAAATCTCCCACTCAATGTTGAACCACTTGGAAAGTTTCGGATAAAAATGTCTGTCCAAAACGTTAACAGCAAAACTGTTCTAATCCATAGTAGTTTTTAGACTTATATACATTTCAATATATTTAAGTGAAAGAGAATTAATGTCCCTTCCCTTCTCCGCGCCTCCCTCCAGTCTCTTCCAGTTGCTCTTCCCAAACCCTCTTCTGCGCCTCTCACTTTCTCAAGTGCATAGCATCTTTCTGGGATTTTTATTGTTATATGCTTACTGGTTGCCCAATGCAGAGTGGTCATCCTTGAAACTGTATACACACTGACTTAATGTACATGTATGTGCTGTGTATTTTCTTCTAATTCTTTTATATCTTTTAGGTCTGATTTGAAATATATTTTGAAGCAAGGTGTTATGTGAAAGTAGCTCTTCTTCCTCTATGTAACTGATCATTCACAAGCATATTTTATACATTATTCTAATTATTTTACTATATATATATATATTCTTGTTCTTTCTGAACTATTTTTAATAAACAGTGTAAAAGCTATACATATAAAACACAACAACAAGAGAAACGGATAAAGAATTTTTGTTTGTGAAAACACACAATTTATCATCAATTGGTTTAAAAACAATGTAGGTCAGGGTTGGGGATTTATCTCACTGGTAGTGCTTGTCTAGTGAGTGCACGGCCCTGGGTTGGGTCTTCAGCTCCAGGAAAAATTTAAAAATTAAAAAAATATAAAGTAGGTCTATGAATTAGAAATATGTACATTCATACTTATATGAATGAGCAAAGCTCTTACTTTTTAGAATTGAGAACTATTAGTAACAGTAATTTAAAAAACACAAACACACACACACGAACCAAAGGAAAAGAAACTGTGACAACTTCACTAGTGACAAAGGGAAATGATCACCCTCTCTGGCTGCTACAAAGCCTGAAATGACTGGTGCCTTTGTGAAATTCAGTGAGGATCTGAAAGGTTGATGCTTACTTACCCCAGAGACGCTCCAACATACAACAAAGACACATGCACCACAATGTTCATTGCAGCTCTATTTATAATAGCCAGAAGCTGGAAAGAACCCAGATGTCCTTCAGTAGCTGAATGGATAAAAAAAAAAAAAAAAAATGTGGTACATTTACACAATGGAGTACTACTCAGCTATCAGAAACAATGACCTTATGAAATTCGTAAGAAAATGGATGCATCTAGAGAAGAATATCATCCTGAGTGAGGTAACCCAGTCACAAAAGAACAGACATAATACCCCAGAAACAACTCACAGGCTATATGAAGCTAAAAAAAAAAAAAACCCAAAGGCCAAAAAGTGAAAGCCTCAGTCCTTCTTAGAAAAAAAAAAAGTGTATAGCACCCTCTCAGAGTGTGGCACACCTGAACCTTAAATCATTAATAATCCAAGAGCTAAGAAGATAGCCTTGTGGCAATTTTTGGTATTCAAAAATTATTATGTTTAATCTATACACACCAAGAAAACTCTGTTTCCCTGTTACGTTCTGTTTTACATGTACTTTATGCTTATGGTAACTAGTGGAATTTCAATGCATGCTATCAAACCTCTAAAAGAATTAAGTACTGACAAAAATATATTCATATAGTGTTATGCCAAAATGCTTTTAAAAATCTGTACATGTATCTCTTTTTTAAATAAAGTTGTAAGAGAAAAAGATTGATGTGTAGTGTCTATTATCTTCTGTAAAGATGTGGGAATGCTATTTCCTTTAAGGTGCTCCTTAGCCTACTTCAATATCCAATAAGCAACAGCTGTGGTCGTTACTCTTCCTGTCTCCACAGCACAGGACCTGCCAGAAGAAGGATGGAGGGACTCATTTTGACTCGTAGGTTTTGAATCGTCAAGTTCCATGGCAGCCAAAGCAGCTTGGTCTGTTGTTCAAACACATGAGCCTGAGGCGGCTATTCGGCATTCAAACCACATCGCGGACAACGCTATACTTTATACTTGGAATGGAATATCTTACAGGCCTGCACACATAGCCATCACAAGTTCACACAGAAGTTCTGTGTGTCAGGCATCAGGGTTACCATTCGTCGGGAAATACACAGACCCCTACCATTATACAATTCATGGTCTTAGTGGGACCGCTTAAAAACAGAAACACACAGAACTGAAAAGGCATATGGTAGCCTCTGCCTAAGAGGTTTCCAGTGAGCGCTGAAACCCCCTTCAGGAAACAGCCAGGGGAGATTCTCGAGAGTCAATTGATTCTGAAGCAAACTGAAGCATGAAAGAAGAATCTCAAATTTTGGATCTTAAGTGTACCCAGAGACTCAAGGCCTGTTCCCTAGTGTGGCGCTGTGGGAAAACAGTGGAAACTTAGGAGATAGGGCGTCATAGGAGGTCGTCAAGTCTCTGTCATCATGACATCAAAAATGGTGGCACACGGGTAATTTCTCTTCACTTCCTAAGAAGAGTAGTACCAACTATGCCATGCTCCCAACGTCATATCCTGCCCTGTCCCAGCCATGAGTCTGCCTGATCACACATGGGTCCAACAAAACTGTTAATCAAAATAAAAATGTCTTCCTTATAAGATGACTATCTCTGGTATCTATTCTCAGAGGGAAAGCTCACTGACACAGGAAAAAAGACCTGGATTAGTGAAGAGCAGCCCAGTAAAGGCTCCAACCACATAAAACTTTACGATTGGCCAGTTTTTTGTTTTTGCATATTTGTGAATAGTACTGAAGAAAGTTTACAGACGCCAGGATTAAAAGAACAGTTAGGGTGGAACAGAGCAGAAAGCCAGATATTTGCTTTGGAATCCGACCCACCTACATGTGGGATGTTGTTATCCGACCCCTCCCAGAGACAAGCTTTAAATTCCCTTAACTAGAAAGGAAGAAAAAACCGACAAAGTCCAGAGTGAGCAAGCCACACTTCCACACTTGTGTATCTTTAGTTACAACTATTCATCTGTCATTTGGGCTGAGAATGAGAACACCATCGGTTTACCTCTGAAGTGAACCTCTCAGATTTAAAGAGGCCTGCGCTGTAGAATGGTTCCTTGATCTAAGTCTCGGGCACGTTTGAAGTTGTGACTCAGTGGAAGATTTTTACTCACAGTGATCAAGCAGTTAATGAGATAAAGCAGTGAGGAGACAAGCTTAATAGAATATGTGGTTGTGCCGCATGCTAATCTTTATAAAAGGCGGAATGAAAAATAACAGGAAACCAGGAAGAAATTGGGACAGATGGCTGAACAGCTCAAAGACGGGAAAAACAACTCTTTCCTACACAGGCTTTTCAAAAGCAAGCCCTTCTCATGTTCGGTTCAATACATAAAATGGCATCAAAGAGAGGGAAGATGGAAAACCAAGACAGAAACCTTCCTGGTCCTTGTTCCTTCGCAACCTTCATCTGACCCCCACCCCTTTCCTGCCATTCCTCTGAAGGACAAAATGCACCTGGACCAGTGACTACAGGGTTTCAATAAAGAAAGAAGATAGAGATCATAGAAAGTCGCCATCTGTGTCCATGTCCCATTATGTACCACAGTGACTTCCGTAAATTAACAAGACAAGAGGGACTCTCCGACCTCACCAGATTCAGCAAACACACGGGGAGGCCACTGAAGCAGGTGGCAGAATTGTCGGTAGAGAAGGCAGCCTCATTTACTGAGCCTGCCTCCACATCCGTTCAGAAGCACCGCTCTTTGGTGGTGGGACTGGTGGGAGGGGGTTGTTGTGCACGGCTTCTTTTCCAATCCAGAGCAGACCAAAAAATAAAAATAAAAAATCAAGCTACTTCATTTTCAATTCAAATTTTTAAAAACTATGCAACTTACATAGTCACAGGGAAGAGAAAGCGAACCATCTTTAGCAGGGTACCTGTTTAATCAATAGGTTTAACCTGCTGATATGGAGTTAAAACCAATAGTGGCTGAATTTTTTAGCTGATTTTGAAAATATGGCAAAGCTGAATTTCCCAGTGGTTCTTTCGTAGCTTCTGAATCTTACTCCTCCCAGGTGTGTGGCAAAGATCCCTGGCCAAGTCAGGTCACACACCCAAAACTCAGAAGGCAGAAGCAGGTGTATTTTGGTTAGAGCCTGGTCTATATAGTGAGTTCCAGGACAGTCAAAGATACATAATGAGATCCTAACCCCCCCCCCCAAAAAAATACCACCACCACCACCAAAAACCTTGATCCTGCATCCTCAACTGTTTTGACTTGTCAGAACAGAGACAGAACATGAGAATTAGGGCTTGTCAAATATTTGAACACCCTTCCTTTCTGTAGCTTTCACTCTCGGTGTCTACAGGGTTTGGAGGATTATATTTCTGATGGAGCTCATTAAAGCTGTGGTTGGGAACTGGAACCAGTGATGACCAGGCTTGATTCCTGGAACCCAGAGATATTAGTAGAAATGACAGCCCTTGAAGAAAATATGTCTGTCTTGACTTTTGCCCTCCATGCTTCAGTTCCAGGTATTCAGAGTTAGTTCCAGGGCTTCTATCTTTGTAAGATGATCTGAGGAACATGATATCACAAAAGAACTCAAACCAGTATAGCTCTGGATTACTTCCCTCAGGTAATGGTACATGTCTCTTCCTATCTGCCTAAGAATGAAAGCCATATGGGAGCTGGATATCTGGGTGATCTCATCTCCCATACTCCAACTGAGGTCATTTCTAAACCTTCCAACCTCAAACTCAGGACTCTGCTTATCCCCCATAGTAACATGGTCTTCGAACTCAGCTGACTCTCATTTCACTGCTTTTCATCGCAGCTTCCAACCATGGGAATGTTCCTTCACTGTTTATGAGCTCAGTGCTTCAGTTATAGTGATTTGCTCTATATTTCATTTAGATTTTCTATGCACTATGGAGTGAAAAGGGTATTCAGGCACTGGAAATTTATGGATTGCTGGAAATAGACTTTTTTTTTTTTTTTTTTTTTTTTTTGCTAACACAAGTGATTCTTACCCACACGCTAAAATTCAAGAACACCCTCACCTTCAGCCAGTAATCAGACTGACCCATGACATAACAGCAGGGTATAAAACACTTTCATTTGATTCATTTCATCCTTGTAACAACCTTGCAAAATAAGTAAAGCTAGAACTGTCATTCTAATTTTTTCCTGAGAAAGATTAGTCAGACTACCTTTCTTTTTTAATTAATTAATTAATTGATTAATTAATTAATGTATATGAGTACACTGTAGCTGTCTTTAGGTACACCAGAAGAGGGCATCAGATCCCATTACAGATGGTTGTGAGCCACCATGTAGTTGGTAGGAATTAAACTCGGACGGACCTCTGAAGGAGGAGTCAGTGCTCTTAACCACTGAGCCATCTCTCCAGCCTTAGACTACCTTTCTTTTGTCCTAAGAGATAAAAGTAATTAAACAACAATGAAAACGAGACCTCTCAGATCTCCTGTTGATTGGCCCATTGCATTCTATTTCATTATTTCCAGAGCTACAAATTAGCTTTCCTGGACATCGTTATCTGTTGAAAGATTCTAAATCAATTTGAAAGAAGTTTGGTAAGCTTTATCAAAAGGCTATAAATCTGTGCTTTTCTCTTCTGAGTATGCTGGACACTGACATCATACTATTATACAATCACTGAGTTGCCAGGGGAAAAAAAAAACTTCTCCAGTCCTAGTATGGTGTCATATGCCTGTCATCTTAACCCCTTGGGAGGCTGAAGGAGGAAGAGTAAAGACCAACCTGGGCAACATATTGAGACCTGCTGCATTCATTCACAGATAGATAGATAGATAGATAGATAGATAGATTTGAAATATTTTATAAATAATTTCTTTGAGTAAGAATATCTACTTTTACCAAAGAGACCACACCTACAAACCAGAGCACTCAGGAAGGTAAACATTTGTCTGAACTCGGGGCTCACCTGGAAGACGTTCTAAGTTACGGCCATCCCTGATGAGACAGTAAAATACAGTCTGGAAAACAAAGAAATAAAAAAACCAAAATAACAATAGCTGCACTGAACTGTTCAAGAATTCAGCCCCTCCTCTGCCTCCTGTTTAGCATATGACCACCCACCAGCCAAATATATACCATAAACATCCACTCTATGCCTGGGAATAACCATAGATTTCTTCTTAGCCAGCCTATCTCTTGATATTCTCTTGAGATTTAACAATGGAATTAACATTAGCAGTGGTTCTCAACCTTCCTAATGCTGCAACCCTTTAATCCAGTTCCTCATGTTGTGCTGTCCTCAACCATCAAATTATTTTTGTTGGTACCTGCATAAGGAATATTTCACTATTGTTATGAATAATAATGTAACTGTATTTTTGGAGGTAAAGGTTTACCAAAGAGATTGTGACTAGTAAGTTGAGAACCACTGAGTGTGAGTTAGCATGTCTGTAGCATGTGAGAACCACTGAGTTAGCATGTCTGTAACATGTCTGTCTTGCTCCATGGGGCCTTGTAGCATATGTCATGTAACTACAATGTTTTTCTGCTCTGCCCAGGGTTAACAGCGCTTCCTCTTCTCTTTACAGGTCTCTCTCTTTGCTCTTAACTTTAAAGTCTACAGTGAATAGATATCTTTCCAGTAGAAGATATGCCAAGAATGTTCACACACAATCAAATTGCCATGAAAACTTAAAAGAATTTGTGTAAAAGGGAGTTAATTAATTTTATTTTAGTATTGTTGTTCAAGTGCCTTTGAAATCGCAGCCTCTGTTTTTTCCTTCAGGGCCAAGCTGGTTCCCGTTAGTCCCTTTAGCACAGTGTAATTTGCATAAATGTAAAAACATTTTATCTGCATTAGCATTCAGAACATGGTTGGTCTATATAGTTAGGCTCAGATCAGACAGGAAACGACGCAGTTCCCAGCATAAGGGCAGATCCTGTTTAGTCCTTCAACCTGATACTCAAATGCCATCCCAGAATTCAGTGGCCTTTCCCTGTCAGTGCCCACAGCAGAACAAGGCAGAACATTTAGTGAATAAAGTTAAGTAGAGTATTAAGCACAAGCCTTGGGTGTATCTCACTGGGGAGAAGGCTGGCCTAGCATTCCTAACACCCTAGGGTGAAGTCCCAGAGCCACTTAAACCAAGTGTGCGTGCCTGTAATCCCAAGAGGTAAAGACAGGAGGACCAGAGGTTTAAGACAAACGTGGGCCACAGGAGAACCTAAAGCGACAGTTCTCAACCTGCAGGGGCTTGACCTCCAGAGAGGTTGCACATCTGGTATCCTGCTTATCAGACATTCACAGTATGACTTGTAACAGTAGCAAAATTACAGTTACAAAACGGCAACAAAACGATTTTATGGTTCAGGGGTTACCACAGTATGAGCAAGTTCATCAAAGTGCTGTCAGGAAGTGTGAAGGAAAGGAAGGGAAGGGGAGGGGAAAGAAGGGGAGCAGAGGGAAGGGGAGGGGAGGGGAGGGGAGGGAAAGGGAGGGGAGGGGAGGGAAAGGGAGGGGAGGGCAGGGGAGGGGAAAGAGGGAAAAGAAGGGGAGGGAAGGGGAGGGGAGGAGAGAGAAGAGGAGGAGAAGGAAGAGGAGGGGAGGGGAGGGGAAAAGAGGGAAAAGAAGGGGAGGGGAGGGGAGGGAAGAGGAGGAAAGGGAAGAGGAGGGAAAGGGAGGGGAGGGGAGGGGAGGGGAGGGAGGGGAAGGAGGGGGAGGGGAAGTGAGGGAAGGGGAGGGGAGGGAAGGGGAGGGGAGAAGAGGGAAAAGAAGGGGAAGGGAGGGGAGGGAAGAGGAGGAGAGGGAAGGGGAGGGAAGGGGAGGGGAGGAAATGGGAGGGGAGGGAAGGGGAGGAGAGAGAAGGGGAGGGAAGGGGAGGGGAGGGAATGGGAGGGGAGGGAAGAGGAGAGAAGGGAGTGGGAGGGGAGGGGAGGGGAGGGACAGACAAGCCTGGTAGTGCACTCTTATAATTCTACTATGTGGGAGGTGGGAGCAGAAGATTGGAATTTAAGGCTAGTATTGGCTACATTGTGAGTTTGTGGATAGCCTGGGCTACATAAGACCTTGTCTTCAAACAAACAAACAAAAGCAAAGCAAACAATAAACCAAAAAGCAATGAAAGAAGAGAGAGGAACTGGTGGGTGGGAAGGAGGGAAGGGAGGAGAAGCACAAACTTTAGCAACAGTTATTAAAATACTTGGAATTTTCTGCTGGTGAGGAGGGAGGAAAAGCAAAGTCTCCAAGGTCTCAGTTTTCAATTCAGAAATGCATCAGTAAATGGAACATCTGAAAGCATTTTTTTAAATAGGTATTATTTCTAGATAGCAAGGCTAGCTTAAGCCCTGCCTAGGCTTGAATACAGCGGCCTAAAAATAACTTAAATTAGATCATTGTCTGCAAGCTCCAGAGTTCCCAGGCGATTGTCGGCCGACCGGACTGTCCACAGTGCCTCTGATACCCCGGGATGAGAAAGTGCCCATGGGGGAAAAGCTTTGTTCTCTTCAAAAAATAAACTTAAACTTCTATCTGGGGGAAGATTCTAGAACTCAGCAAGGTTTCAGACAGCTGTGCATATATGTGTGTCGTGCACATTGAGTGTGCATGTATGTGTGTCGTGCACATGGAGTGTGCAATTGCACATGACCAGCTTGTAGTTGTTTCCCCACTGAGGGTTTCTAAAAGCAATATGTGGTAGAGGATGAATGTGGTTTTGTTGGTCAGTTTCTGCCTATTTCGAGTTGGTGATGACTGCTGTGTATACATGTAACTCGCCATGTTGTCTTGGTACCACCAACAGGACTCTTGCATTTAACAGGAAGAACACACGGACATGTCATTCTCTAAAATTTCACAACCAGGACAAATTCTAAAAGTTTCTAAGTACAGTATCTATTCTCTCAGTCTCAGCAGAAAACACACAATATTGAGCCCCAGAGCACACTTTAAATACAACCAGTAAAAAAGCACAGAAATGGGGCTGGCGGTGCTCAGTAGATAGGAACAAACACCACACTGGCAGAAGTCCCGAGTTCGGTTCCCGGCACCGACATTAGGCAGCTGACAACCCGTTGTAAGTCCAGCCCCACGAGATCTGATGCCCTCTTCTGGCCTCTGTGGGCACCGTACTCTTACACAAACCCACACGGAGACGGAATTAAAAGTAAAAATAGAATCTGTCCTCATCTCTGTCACTAGTTACAAAATGTAAGGAGACGTTGCGCTGAACACCGAACACGGGAAATTAAAGCAAACGAATGTTGTGTCGTCCTTCCTGTTTCCTGTCAGCTTTCGGATCCACTTCCTGGATAGCCTGACAGAAAACAATCGGCTTTAATAACTGCTTTGCACCTACAGGTTTGTCAAATGTACTTTTCATGACTTGTAAATTCAGGTGGCCGTTAAGAAAGCCGTAGGCATCCGCTTGTTATAATCTCTAAATGGACTATCAATCTGTAATAAAAGAAAAATTAAAAGTGCTTTATGATAAAGACACACTATTATAATTTATCAATAACCAATTAAAGAATTGCTATCCACTCCGTAACCATTTTTCAATTAAATATGTTTTTAGGCATTGCACCTAAAGTAGCGAGATGACTTAGAGAGTTTAGTGGTCTGATTTGATCATTCCACATCATATTCAGGAATTATAATGTCAGACATGGGTGTGCTGGGGCACACCTGTGTTTCCAGGTCTCAGGTGGGTCAAGGCCAGCCTGAAATCGCATAGGAAGTGCCAGCACAGCCTGAACTAGACAATGAGATATTGTATCAGAAAGACAAAAAAAAAAAAAAAAAAAAAACGCTTTGAACCCCCAAAAATTCAGCTATGACTTGTCAATGTGCAATAAAAATAATAACTAATAAAAAATAAGAAGAAATAAAACAGAGGCCATAAATGGAAGAGCGAAAGGCAGCTCCTTAGCCTGATAAATAATTTCCAAACAGAACATTACAGCAAACAGAATGCATGAGGAAGAAAAGGCGGAATGCTTCCTTTCAAGCCAGAAGTTAGCATGGCCTCAGTCACAGAGACAAGTCAGTAATGGAACCAATGACGGAAACCCTCAGACGAAGAGCTATCAGCATTCACAGATACAAGGAACTTCCTATGAAAGAAAGAAAACAATCAAAAAGAATGCAAACCTTCAGGAAAGGTGTCCGAAATGGGATCAATCGCTTTTTTTGTTTTTAGTTACATGTATTTGTTGGAAGGGGAGGAGCTGTGTGTGCACAACACAGCACGCAGGTGTGGAGGTCAGAGGGCAAAGTGTGAGCGTCAGTTTTCTCCCTCCCCCACACTGGTTCCACAGCTTGGACTCATACTTGGTGGCGAGAGCCCTTATCCTCTGTGCCAGCTCGCCAGATGCAGGACCAATTTTTTTAAGTCATATTCTAACACATCAACACGTTCAGAATATTAAGATAGGATACGGCTTTCTTCCTTAATGGCCTTTAAAAGTGGCACGGAGACAACAACCAACTGAAAAAAAAAAAGTCCTGAAGTCCTGGGAATCCATGCATAAAACTTTAGTCTTTTTCTGAGGACAATGGCTTGAGCCCGTGTTATTTTTGTCATGGATTGGTTCCTAATGTCCCATACATTGAAGGCTTGTCCTCCAACTTGACCCTATTGGGAACCTTGAAGAGGAGGGTCCCAAGTCTTTAGCGCATAGTGAGTATGCCTTTATTAAAGACTGTGGGACTCCATTCTCCTTCCCTTTCCCTCATGGGCTGCTTTCCTGCTGAACAGAATTCCTTCGGAGCATATACCCAGCAAAGTGTTCTGCCTTGCCAAAAGACCAAAAGCAAGAAGAAAGAAGACCAGCCAACCACGGACTGAGAAACCTCCGAAGCTCTAACTGAAATGAACCTTTCTTCCTTATGAGCTGGTTCTATCGGATGCCTTGTCACTATGACAGAAACCTAACACACATAACAACCTTTGTGTGTCTCCGAGCCTTTCTCCGAGCCTTCCTGCAGCTGCGGTGAATGGGCCAGAGGAAGGTAGGCTGCAAAACCCCATCTGAGCTATGACTGCACTTTTCAATTTGCCTGTGTGTCCTGAAGACAGTTGCTGTCTAAACAATAGCCAGCTTACACCGAGAGGATGAAAATTCCATTAACATAAGTCAAATTCTGCCTTTTGATTCACAAAGGAATTGATACAAACAGGAGACAGCAGCCTAATGGGAGTTTGCGCAATACAGATGTGACACAACTGATGGATAGGCACCCACAGTGGGTGACAGCTATTAGAAAAGCTATTAGGAGATTATAAATTGCAATAACAGCCACAAGATGGAAAAAAAAAATCTCCTGGCCTCTGCAATAGCCTGGTAGGCTATAATGTCCTATTTCCTGTGTTGGACCCTTCAGCCACATTTTAAGAGGTGACTTTAGACATTATCATCATGAGGCCTAGCAGAGGGGCCAAGTGAACATATTTTTTTCCCTGCTCCTGTGCATCCAAACCCATATCCCTGCCCTTTGCATCCGAGTGGGCTCTATGACATTTCCGATCGATAAGCAGCTGGCTCTGTACAGCCTCTGGGCCTCGAGCTGAAAGTACCGGCGGCCTCCCCTTCACTAGTTAGCTATCATGTAAACCTAGCTTCCCAGGGACTACCGAGGTGTCACAAACCAGACACCGGTCATCCTACACCAGGGGACGGTTGAGTGATGAAACCCTCTTAGAAAGCAAGTCCACGCCAAGCCAGTCTCATTGCTGATCTGGCAGTGAACCCATAAAAGACCCAGGCAAGAGCCACCCAACTGAATCGAGTCACCTATAGATTTGTAAGCCATAGTGATTGCATTGTTATTCCATATCACATGACAACGTGTATTATAACACAAACAATAACGGGTTAATAAGAAGAGGCATGTGAGATGGATTAACAGGTGATGATTGCTCGCCACCAGCGTTCATTGGCAATACAAGTTTGATCCCTGGAACCTATGTGGTAGATGGATAGAGTCAGTTCTTGCAGATGACACGTTGACCTACACAGACATACCATGGTGTAAGCATGCTTGTGCATGTGTACACAATCACACGCCACACAGAATAAATAAACAAACAAGCAAATAAAAAAATTTACTATCTTCTTAAAGTATGTTAGGGTTGTGTTTGGTTGGGGCTGCAGATCAAAGCCAAGAGTTTTGTAATTCTGAAGCGTGTGCCTCCACTACAGCCCATTAGGTTTATTACATTGCAATAGAGAACCAGAACACGAGGATCTTACTTACAAGCTGTTACCAGCCTCATAAGGAAAGGTTGAAGGAACAGCATATGTTCAGCCTAGAAGAAAACATTCCTGAAAGGGTAATAACCATCTTCAAATATTTAAAACACTTGTTTGTAGGATAAAGAACAGTTTTCCTCTCCAATAGACAGAACTTGGTCCCAGTTTACAGTAATAGTGAAGTAGATAACATGCGGGTCCCAAAAGAAGACTGTCCAATCTGAGTGAGGTGGTGTACGCCTTTAATCCCAGCATTTGGGAGGCAAAGGCAGATGCAATTCCATGTTAGAGGCCACCCTGTTCTACAGAGTGAATTCCAGGACAACCAGGGCACAGGGACAAAGAAACCTTGTCTCACAAAAACAAAGAAGAAAAGAATGAAAAAAGAAGAAGAAATAATTGTCTGAATAATAATATGGTCTCCACACAAGAGTGCCTTCACTTCTTCTGGGCATATTTGAGAATTCGCAGGAGACATCTGGTCAGTTGAGGTGTTAAAAATGAGCCTGAAAAGTCTAGAAGTTGTGAATAAGGGACTACAATAATTAATAGTTGTCTAAACCAAAAATGCTTTACTCAGTTTCTACTTGTTTAAAATACTTGCTTAAAGACTGGGGAGATGGCTCATATATTTGCCATTCAATCAAGAAGACTTGAGTTCGAATCCTCAGAATCCACATGAAGAGATTGATGCACCTGTGCTGTAACTTCAGCGTGAGGGAGGCAGAGACAGGAGGGTCCCTGGCTCAATGGTCATTCAACTTACAACCTACCAACCAACAAGCCAACAATCTCCAGAGTGAGTAAGAGACTCTATCGTATTCTCTCTCTCTCACACACACACACACACACTCAAGAGAGAGAGAGAGAGAGAGAGAGAGAGAGAGAGAGAGAGAGAGAGAGAGAACAGAGAAAATACATGCAGACTTGAAAACAAATTCATGACCTGACTTTAGCTAATAGTGTATTTTAAAAAGAGATGCTTGTTTCTTAGCAATTCTATGTGCACTGTACTTTTAAGGTACTTGTGAAAGTGGCTCATCATGTGAGCTATGTTTTAATATATTTTATGAAAACAAGTACATTAAAAGCTGAGATATAGAGATGGCCTTCATCTCCACCTTGACTGCCCGCCTCCTTCTACTGGGTTGCTCGCTATGGTCTAGCCATGATGCTAGTGGATTCATAGTATCCTCCTCTTTGTGCCACACGCAACTCTATAGGATAAAGTCATATATTTCATTATAGCCTATTATTTTTATTCCTATTTCATCAATGAGGAAACCGAGGCACGGAAAGTTTGGTTAAGCTGCACCTCAAATTCGCAGACAGGAAGCTCCTACCCCGCTGCTCTGCCTCCTAGGCAGGTGGAGAAAACGTTCCTACTAAATGCAATGACTTTAAGACATTCTGGGCAGCTGGCTTCATTGTTTCCGGGGATCCTTTTATTTCATTTTCAGATGACAATGGATGGTGTTGGAAAAAGCAAAAAGAAGTAGATTGAGAACAGAGATCTCTCCTTGTGCAAAGATGGCAGCTTATTGGAGATCGGTGCCTTAGATAGAGCTTACGGAGATTGCAAACAACCCTACCCAGTTCTCCATACCCCACAAAATTAGACAAATGCTCTATGGCATAGTGCACCTCAAGGAAAACTAGGAAATAAATTGCACTGACCCAAAGATGGCAAGTGCTAAACACTACATTCATTACTATTCCTTCCATTAGGAGCTACAGCTACAGCAACAACGATCTCAAAAGGAATTGACCTAGAATCAAGCCAAAGGCACTCTTCTTATACTTAGAGTCAGTTCACCCAAAAGCCTCTATGGGTCTATCAGGAAGAAACAAAAGTTCGTTCATTTCAGTACCCAGCTTGGATTTAGTATCATAATGGTGTTGCTATTGTGAATAACTCAGGACATTCAACTGGCTCTTGTGATGTGTAAGCTTACCAGCCATCTTTGGTTCTTCTGGAGGACACAGCTATTTGTGAAGGTTTTTTTTTTCCTGTAGGGTTTTGGGAATAAAAAGACCTTTCAAGGTGGCCTAGTGTCTTTCACCTACAGAGTGTGTGCACACTCAATTTCAGACCAGACGAGCTCGACTAACCCCAGAAATTGGGATGGTTGCCAGATGCATCCCACACATCTCTGTGGTCCTCCTGCCTTCTGGCAAACTCCAGGACCAGATTGGAAAATCTGTGCCCAGTTTGGGGGCCAAGTTTGGTGTGATCCGGGGATGATTTATAAGGCTCTGGGTGGAGTCCACATGATATGTGCTCCCTTGGCCAAGTTTAGCTTTGGAGTTTCTGATTCATTTGAAGGAAAATGTATTAGGTGGAGACAGATGGGCTCCCTAACCAGAACCAGAGGAGTCTCCTCCAAATCCTATGAGACCCAAAAGCAACCGATTTTTCCACCTCTTTTATTCAAAAGTCTAAAAAGCATGCAACACACGTGGTGTCGAGAAGAAGTTGGATGTATAAGCGCTTTCTAGGATTTGCCAAAAATAAAAATAAATTGCTTTTAATTTCTGAAGGGAGAAAGGCTGGATTGATTTTACAGGCTCTCCTCTAAACAGCAATTTACATGCTGAAACTGTAAAGCTGGGAGTAAAATATCCCTTCCTGGTGATTCGAAATCCGTTGATTAATTTCAAGTTGATGACCTTGTTCCCCTACAACAATAGAACTTTGATTCATCTCACTCCGGCTGCCTCTAACTAGTTTCCAACAATCACTAAACAAGCAGCAAGTCATGGCTATCCGATGGATGGAATCCCTATTAATAAATACAAATTAAATGAAGCATATCAAAAGAACCTGATCCTCATACCAAACTAAATAAGGTTTTTCTCTGCATTTAAAAGAGAAAAATGCATCCCCAACTGAAAGAATCTCAAGCATTCTAAAGCACCGCTGTTCCACAAAAATACAATGGGAGTCAAATATATAATTTCACATAACTCCAATAGGCACATTAAAATGTGAAAGCACATGAAATCAATTTTGAAAATATTCTTTTATTTTTTAAAATCCAATAGAAGCAAAATATTGTTATTTCCACATGCAATCAGTATACAACTTGGACGAGGCTTTTACATTTATTCTTTTTTTTTTCATAAGAGTCTTTGAAATCTGGTGTGTATTTTGTTTACCTTCAGCAGTATTTCCGTTGGTACTTTGCACATTTCAAATGCTCAATAGGCTGGTGGGGCTATTAGCTGTCATTCGCAGCCAGAGAAACTTTAAAGTAATAGCTGTGCTCTATATATGTCAGTAAGGAACTCTTACAGTCAACCCGGATGGGAGGTGGCAGAGTTCAGGGAGTGAGGGACGGTGTGTAGCACCATAGGTTGAGTGCTAGCAATGCATAATTGGGGCCCTGAGCCTTTTCAACACCACAAAGCCAGGCTTGGTGGAGCACACCTGAAATCCCAGCTTTGGGAAGGTGGAAGCATGTCAGAAATTCACAGCTGTCTTCAGCTACACAATGTGTTTTATATCGAGTTTGACTCTCAGAAAAGAATATTTAAAAAATATGAGGAATGATTTTGACAATACTTGAAAAATGGTTTACTACAAGAGTCCCAAAATTCTGAGAAGAACCTTCCCAAAGCTTCACCACCAGGTACCTCAGTTTCCCCATCTTTCATATACAGTTAAGAGTCCAGATATCTTTCAAGGCTGAGTGGATTAAATAAGTTCATTATATCCACATACTTCAAACAGTACCCCGAATATCTTAATAATCAATAAGCCTTTGTGAGAAAAGGCTGTCAGAATGTCTTCAAAGTAAGATGGTCATTGGAGAGATGGTTTGTTGGTTAATAGTACTGGCTAATCAGAACCTACATGTCAGTTCAGAGCCGTCTGTAACTTCAGTTCCAGGATTTCTGACAACCTCATGTAAACACAAAGTTTATGAATGAATAGATAGAGACAGGGGAAGGAAGGTAGATAAGCAGATAGATTAGATAAGAGATAGATAGATAGATAGATAGATAGATAGATAGATAGATAGATAGATAGATAGATAGATGGATGGATGGATGGATGGATGGATGGATGGATGGATGGATGGATGGATGGATAGATGGATGGATGGATAGATGGATAGATGGATGGATGGATAAATACTTTAAGTAAGATTGTCACTCATCATATTTTGACCCAGCATCTGTCACAGTCCAGCTGCCTGTAAAGCAATAAAGACTTGATCTGAAGATGGTCAGGGTAATAAGCACCTTAGAAATAAAAGGCTACAGAAAATGTTGACTACCAATGGACCTTAGGAATCATTCCCCTTTGGGGTGGCCATTAGATGTACCATCAGGGAAATCTAAATCAAAACCACAGTGAAATGCCATCTTGGCCCAGTAGTCATGGGTATTATTGAAAAGACGATGATGATAATGATGATGGTGATGATGATGATGATGATGACGATGATGACAATGACAACCATGACGACGAGAATGTGAAGATTGGGGGGTTGGAGATCTGTGGTTTTAGGTGATGTACATAGCACCTCTATGATGCTTATTAGCAAGGATGTTCCTTAAAAATGCAGAAACAGAAATAATGAAGGATCGAATAATCCCGCTAGTGAATAAATATCCAAAGGCGATTAAATAAGTCTGAAGAGGCATCACTACATATAGGTTTACTGCAGCATTACTCGCTAAAGCCAAGATGCGGAGTCAGGCACCCAGCCACAAGTCAGTAGATAAAGAACACGGAGTGCAGAAAACACAACAGAATGTAATTCATCCACAGACGTGAATGAGATCCTGGCACTTGGATCTGGAGGACATTGTGTTTGGCTGGAGAAGTCAACCAGCAGAAAGATAAAGAGCGTGGGTTTCTCACGCTGTGAGGAGTGGAGAGTCTGGGAGGAGGGTGGAGAGGAAGGAAGGCTAGGGGTGCAGCTCCTGCTCTGTGACAGTGGAGAAATTATGCTTTCCAATGTTTCAAACCTACCAGGCATAACTTTGAAGGTCGCTAACACAAACAGTTACCATCTGAAGTGACAGACATCCCAGATACCCTCCCCAGTCATTGATGTACCCCGCAAGGATTCACTGTGAGAATTCAAAATGGATAAACAACCATCCGTGTCTTACAAAGCCCTTTTCCCTGGCACTTAGCTCACTACCCTGATCTGAACGTAGCGTCCCACAAAAGTTTGTGTATTCAAACACTGGGCTGAGGGCTGGCGGCACTGACTGTTTATGTAAGACTGCAAGACCAAAGAGAAACAGAGAAATCTGTGGGAGAGGTGAAGCCAGGTGTGGGTTTGCTGTTCCTTCTCTAGTTCCTCTCTGTGCTCTGTGAAGGGAACGTGACTGGAGCCTCCGTGCCTTCCCCTGCACTGCAAATGGTGAGCCTTCGTGAACTGAAGTGCCAGTTACGCCCTCTCCCCTAAGTTGCTTCTTGCCAGGTATTAGGTTACAACAATAAGGAAAGTAATTAATACATTTCTTACAATACTGACACGTTCACCCTTTCTCACAGACGACAGACTGGAAAAGCCACTTGAGGTCCCCAGTCCCTCACCCTCGGGTGCATCCCCTTGGACATGCATGCCAACTCAGCTTCTCTTCCACAGTCCTGCCTCCTTCCCTTCCTCCCTTATTCTGCGGGCACTCCCCACTAAACAGCACGTGTGGTGATGAAGCAATGCACACAGCCACTCCTGATGAGACAACAGTCCTCTGTTGAAATGAGACTTAGGACAGTGCACATCTAGTGGACTGAGATTCCACCCAGGGCAAGGGTCTGAGTTCCATTCTCCTGTCAGAAAAGTAAAAATAATGAATGTATAATATTTAGCCACTTTCCCCTAGCAATTTCTATTAACCAGGTAAATGCAGACACTGCTGTATACCACACCTTATAGATACTCTCCCTCCCTCCCTCCCTCTCTCTCTCTCTCTCTCTCTCTCTCTCTCTCTCTCTCTCTCTCTCTCTCTCTCTCTCTCCTCCCTCCCTCCCTCCCCCCCCCTTTCTCCTATGAGCATCTCATTTCTTTTTAAAGCTACACAACCAAGCAGTGGCAGAAGAAATGAGAACAGCTGGGAGCACCGAGACTCTTTCAAGAAAGCCTCTTTCTTCTTTGGGTTATCCAAGAGCGCGCGAGACAACCAGATGCGTGCCGGCGTGAGCCCAAACCACCAGATCCTCTCACATCTTGGACTTTCAAAATCTTAAATTTGCCCTTTACTTAAAAAAGTCAATGATTTCACCAAGAAAGTTTGATTAGTTTCTTTTACTTTCTGTAATGAAGTGCCATCCTTTTTACACTTGAAAGGATCTTTGTAATAATGCAACATTGATCTTTTGAATACAGATGAGCTAACCTAGATAATAGGATTTAGAATGTGCAAAACCGGACCTGCAACCATATCTAAGGCTCCAGTGCCATCAAGAGGAATTATGGAACAAAACATCTGCTTCCTGAGACACTGTCTGAGTCTCCATGAGTAAATGTAGAATCATGTTTTCTCCTACAAGCAGTTTTCATTTTGTTAAGCATCCAAAGAGAAGTAGCATGCTGTGTGCTTAGACGTCAATCATTCCGTGTTGAGAAGGAAGGAGGAGGGGCATTTAGCTCTCAGATCTGTCTTCCTCTGTTTTTAGCTTTACATCTCAAAGGTCTAGAAAGAGGACTCAGGTCTGATCCTAGAAAGCAGTTGTAATAACACAAACTGGAGAGATGTTCATTCAGACGGTCTGCGGTTGTCTCTGTTGGAGTGTAGATACAAAATGACTTACCACACTGTGATTTCCCAAAGAACTTGCCAGGGGAGGGGAAGGGGCAGCTCTGGAAAATGAAGTAAGTTCTCCAGAGAACAATAAAACAGTTCTGGTTTGGCATTCCTCATTCCTTGAAGGAAAGTTGGAGGGGGCAGGAGCGCTTTGTGCTCCCACACTCCAAGAAAGGCAGAGCAGACATATCATTTCATAAATCCTTACACGTAGAAAGTAACTCATACTGTCTGGGTCAATGCTTTGCCACCTCTCGGTTAAGAATACAGAGCCAGTAGGATGGTTCAGTAGCAAAGGTGCTTGCCAACTATTTATAATCATAAGATGGTCAAATTGGGATTCAAACTCATTTTCTCTGACCTTGAGGCCTAAAATCTTTGATAACTAGGCTATACCAAATATTTGACAGGGTTAAGTTAGGTCTGCAAGGCAGAGGACCAAAGATCAAGGCAGGGGCACCCAGATAGAACTATCAAAAATGGCAAATTGAGAAAGAGTTCCAGATAGGCACAAGTAGTGCCTTGGGGGGATGGGGGGTTGGGGGACACAAGGAATCTGAAGGGGCAGATGCCAAACTTTGCAATGACAAACCAGGTCAGAGAAATTAGGATAATGAAGAAGAGGACAAGGCAGGTGCCCTCACTGGACTGCCTCATAAAGGAAGGTATTAGGAACCGGCAAGACAGCAATACCACAAATGTAAAAGCCAAATTGGAGTTTTGCAGAGCAGTGGCTGGGATGGCTGATGCCCTCATCACAGCCAGATGAGGAATACAATTAGCCCCAGAGTCTGGCCTTCAGTGAATTCTGCTTGTGTATTCAGTAACCTTAACTGCAATGCTCAGAGCCGTATCTACCAGAAAACATCCACCAAGGTATTCAAGCCCCATGAAATATATTTTGTCTTGTTCTGTTGTGATTTGAGTTTTAAGTAAGGGGAGTCTAACTGGATACAAGTTCATTAAGTTGCATAAAATCTGGGTCTGGCTAATTTGGGCATGTAATGCTTTTATTTATTAGTGAGGGTTTTTTTAAAAAAAATAATGAAAGAAATGAAAAGAATGAAGTGGGGAGGAAGAAAGTGGAAGGAAGAAGGGATGTAAGGGAGGGAAATGATGGAAGGGAAGGAAGGGATAGAGAGGATGGTTCAGTGTTCACTGTGCAACCTAGAGGACAAGAGTTTGATCTGTAACATCCACAAAAGCAACACATGATTATAGCACCAGTGCCGTAGGCCGGGGCAGACAGATCCTGAGGCCGGTAAACCAAGCAGCAAGCGTCAGGTTCAGTAAAAGACCCTTTCTGGGGGAAACTACACCCATGGAAACTCAACAAAATGGCTAGCTAAATGAGGCCTGGAAAAGAGGTCATGGATTTGTGAAGTGAGAGAAGAGGGGAGTAATGGGAAAGGGAGAAGGGAGGAGAGGGGGGGAACAATGCGATTATATTTTCTGTTTAAAATTTACAAATAAAAACTTTTAAAGGGAGAAAAGGAGTCCCTGTCAAAAAAGCAAAATGAAGTGGTCACAAAACGCCATGCCAGTGTTGAGCCTCTGGCCTCTATGTGTGCCCACGTTGACAAGTGCACCCACACAAGCGCACGTGCACATACATACGCAATGTCTAGGCTGAGCACTGGAGAATCCCCGTATGAAGTCATACCCTTTGAGAAAATGATGGTGTACATTATCATAAAACTCAATTTAAACAAGCAACCTTTTTCCGAGTTCATTCAAGCGCTGAACCCTGCTGGGTGCTTTCTGGGAAAGTATAGTTTGAGATATACAATTAGCCAGGAGGGAGAACCGTACTATAGTTTGGGGGATGATGAAGAGAATTACAGAGTGTGTGGACGGCCCGAGAGGTTAGTGGAATTATAGTCAAGCGACTATAACAGCTCAGTTAGAAAGACTTAGATCTCCATCACAGACCTGGAAAACCTGAACAGGAAGAGGCCATGTGCTGAAAAGAGATTCCTACCTCAAGAAGCTAGGATGGAACAGCCTAGCCTACTATCTTTCGCTGGCACCAAAACAAAATGTTGGGAAGGGTGGAGCAGAAGGAGACGTCGATATGGTCTGTGTTTTCACTAGGGGTAAGGTATGTGGTGGGAAGCGGCAGGGCTTTGAGACCCATTTCAAACGGGTCACATCTGTCCTGACATCAGCACTATCACTAATGTGACTGTACGCAAGAACCTGGCCCTCTCCTCATCCCATGTAGAGCAGGAGGAGAAACTAAATTTTAAAGAAGCGCCTAGCATACCCACCACGGCACTGAGAGAAAGCATCCCAGCTAGAACTCAACGATGGGTGGGATTTCCACCAGATGCATGGGTCCCGACCTCTTGCCTTCAAGTTGTCTTTCAACAAAGCTTGTCATGTACTCGAGCCCCATGGTGCCTCCTGGCATGGACAGGTTCTCTATTGTGTTCCCCAAAAATGTATCTACCTCCACCACTTCCGACACAGGAAAGTGTTCACTGAACCGGGTGGTGGAGTGTCTGTGCTATCTTTTGTTTTTTTAATTCACAAAATTCCACCTTTAAACCACATTTACTTTTTGTTCCAAATATTAGCAATTATTATAGGTCTTTCATTTCAAGCTAACAGATCCACTCTGCTAAGGATAATGCCGGCCATTGTACGGGTGAAATTCAGTGGCATCTCCTGAAAAGATGTCTCTTGAATGTATTCTACTCATTGAAAGACCTGCTTTAAGCACCTTTGTGCACTCAATTTCCATATAGATATTTTTTTTTTTGCGTGGGTTTGATATTTTTGTAAACAGGCTCTCACTACGTGCCTCAGACTGACCTTAAATCCATGACAATCCTCGATTTCTTTTTCTGATCTTTACTCTGCAGTAAGATAGAATAGACCACTCCAGACTCACAAGATCTTAGGACGTTTGTGGTTTGTTCATTTTTCCCTAAATTCCCCCATTTTGCCCCATGGAAGCTCAGAGTGAGCATCCTGGCTAAACCTCCAGCGGAGTCTATTCTCCAACCCAGGAACCAAAGCCAGCAGCTGTAACACAGGTCACCAGAAACAAAAGGCCAGGGACTCCGCCTGTAGACCTGAAGGTGCTGAGGAAGTCCGAGGGAACATCGGCTTTGACTTGTAAACAAGGGCTTTGAAGGAGCAAAATTGTGAGTTTGTCTCGACTAAAGCAAACTTGCCGAGCTGTTTGCTTTGGGCGTTTTGCCGATGTACACTCAGCAAGAAATGGATTTCCTGTCTGTACCCTTAGCCACTGTAGCTTGGCTCCGCTGCCACTGAAACTGGAGAGCAGGCTTGGAGAGGCATCCCTGTCAGAAGCCCAGGGGCCTCAGCTCGCCACTCTAGCTGCTCTTTTTCTAACCTCTTCTTTCCAGCCCAGTCAGGCAGTGACTCTTCAACACGCTAGTTAGGGGTTCCGCGGGTCACCACTCCCAACAGAAAAATAAGAAAAAACTAGGGTGTGGCCGACCTCCCGGTGAGTGGCCTCACATCCCGCTAGGTAGGGCCCCAGGACAACAAAGTGAATGTGTCCTGGGACTGGTGAGAGAGAAACTTTGTTAGGCACTTTGTCCAAGGTCCAACCTGAAGCCCTCCTGACCAATGATGGAGCTCTCCTAGGTGCTGAAATTCGAAAACTGCCAGGCCGGTCCATTTCTCTCAGCCTTGACTTTCTTGAGATGTGAATCTCTCCCTGTTTAAATTACCGTTTTTTTTTTTTTTTTTCTTTGCTTGACAAAAACTTAAAACGTGATTACTAAGGCATTTCTCTTTGTTTCTGAAACAAAGCAAGGGAGGGGTTCTGTGGGTAGCGATTCTACACAGCCACAAAGAAGGTGATTGCCCCATACTCAAAGCAACTGTTCAGGCTTGCACTACATTGTTGCCCAAAATGCAAGAAATTTGGGTCTTTAATGAGAACCATTTGCGTTTAAGTGTTGACAGCTAATTTGAAAAGCCTGCACCGGCCAATACAGCGTGATAAACCACATATGCCCAAGGCAAGAATCCTAAAACTGTCTACCTTTACAATGCATGAATCTCTGCTTCATCACACCTTGGGAAGAGGAAGCTGATTAGCTTTGAGTTAAGAACTGAAGAACCCAGAGGGAGGCAAGGCCATTAGGAACCCAGCAGGATTCAGCCCATCTGTGAAAGGGACACTTCAGAGTTTCTATGATCATAGGGTTAAGAAAGGTCACACAACATCATTCGCGCAGAAGGCTTGCTGGATTGTAGCTACTTAAAGGTGCAGAGACAGATAAAACACAAGGACATCCTGGGAACAACAGGATCTTAGAGGTACTGGAGGGCTTGGTTGAGGATGAGTTTTTGCATTAGCTTTGTGACATTTCCAATTAAATGCAAAATCAACAGAATATCTTCTGCAGGGCCGTTGTGATGGAGAACGCTCACCTAAGCTTGTTCACACACTAATCCCTCAAAACAGCAAAAAGGGAGGCTACATCAATTGCCTTTGCTACCTTTATCAGCATAAACAAAGATATAAAAATACAGTATAAAATTTTAACTATCTTTGCCCATCCTACCTGCAAATGTGAAATTCCCCTGTGCTTCAATAAAGAAAAAATACATCCAATGAAGTCTAACAAATGTGCCATCTGTTCAGAAAGTGGTAGACAGGCATTTTTTTTTTACACGTGACACAATTGCCCTCTTGTGGCCAAAGAAAATAGTGCAGCCATTTTCCAATGAGGTTTTAAAGGTTATACCTAAAAATGCACATTTCACAAATATAAATCATTTATAAATAGAGCGATATGTATAGAAACTTTTATTTTAAATTGTATGAATATTATTTACAATAAAATTTCTATTCAAATCAGGCCTTGGGCTCAGAGTTTAGTTTTCTGACGAAGGGAAAGGAAATAGAGAGGAAAATAAAACGTCGTTAGAAGCAGCTGGATGGGAAGGAGGTGCAGCTGATGAAGCTAATGTGATGGTATTAGTCACTCCTCCGCCATAGTTCCATTATCTGGCTTCCTACCTTGCTGCCTCGCAGTTCTTCAAGACAGTATCTGCCTTCCTGTTAACTTCCCTTCACTCTCTACTAAAAAGATGTTGGACTTCACCCAAAGATACAGTGTCCAGAAAAAAATCAACACAGTGCCTGTCCTCATGGTGGCACATAGATAACCACTTCACCCAAGTAAATTTAAACTTAGCAAACTGGTGTGCTCTATTAAAGAGAAGCAAGCTTGGCATGGCGGTACCTGCCTCTAATCTCAGGACTCAAATGGCATAGGGAGGATTGTGAATGTGAGGCCAGCCTAGGCCATAAAGGAAGACACGATCTAAAAAGGGCTTCGGGAAGCTAGAGCAATGTCTCAGTAATGTCCGTGCATTTCTGAGGCCTAGAGTTTGGATGCCAGCACCCACCTAACAAGCTGGAAATCTTACACCTGCCTGTAACCCTCAGAAACAGAAGAATTGCTAGGGCTTGCTGGCTTGCAACATAGCTAAGAAAATGTGGGTGTTCAGGTTAAGAGAAAGACTCTGCTTCAAAGGAGAAGACAGAGTGTGGTAGGGGAGAAATTTAGCACCATATTCTGGCTTCCACACTTTTTCTGTGTACATGCACACGGGCACACATGCACACATGCACACAGTGTACACAAAAATAAATAAATAAATAAGTCATTTTTAGCATTCAGAGAGAGAAATAATTTTAATATTAATCTTAGACAGTTTAATGACACTCATATTTGCCTGTTATGAAGACCCTTAGCAATTTTAAAAAAATAGATTTTCTGGTCAAAATAATAATGACATCATTTCTCCTAAAAGTAAGGTATTATGATATGCAGTACAATTCTTATCAAAATTCTGGTCACCTTGTTGGAGAAACTGAGATGCTTTTCCAGAATTCATATGAAATGCTAAGCTCTTCCAAACAGCAAAAATAGTTCTGAAACAAGTAAAGGTATAGGGTATACTCAGACTTTCTAATTTAAAATTTTACTACATAGCCTCATCAGTGAAGACTATGTGGTTTATCACAAAAAGAAGGAAGGCCAAAAAGTGGATGCCTCAGTCCTTGTTAGAAGGGAAAACAAATCACTCATTGGAGGAAATAAAGGGACAAATATAGGATCGGGAATTGACAAAAAATCATTCAGAGACCTGGGGATCCATCCCATATGTACCCACCAAACCCAGGCACTATTGTTGATGCTGAGATGTGTTTATTGGCAGGAGTCAGATATGGATGCCTCCTCAGAGGCTCTGCCAGTGCCATACTGATACAGAGGAGGATGTTTGTAACTAACCATTGGACTGAACACAGAGACCCCAATGCAGGAGCTAGAGAAGGGACTGAAGGAGCTGAAAGGGTTTGCAACCCCATGGGAAGAACATTATCAACCAACCAAACTTTCCACAGCTCCCAGGGACTAAAACACCAACCATTGAACACACATAAAGAGACCCATGGCTCCAGTTGCATATGTAGCAGAGGATAGCATTGTCTGGCATCAATGTGAGCCTTTGGTTCAGTGAGGGCGCATTTTCCCAGTGTAGGGGAATGCCAAGATGCTGAGGTGGGAGAGGGTGGTTAGGAGAGGGAGCCTCTTCATGGAAGCAAGAGGAGGGGAAACAGGGGGTGGGGGTAAGGGGATAACATTTGAAATGTAAATACAGAGAATATCCAATTAAAAGGGGGGGAAGAATATAGACTGATGGCATAGAATTAAGAATCTAGAAGTTGATTCATTTTATGTAAGTTCACTAAGATAATTTCATATGGGAACAATTTTTAACAAATAATGCTAACCAGATATCCATATGTAAAAGTTAATTCAATCTGAATCAAAGACCCAAGTGAAAAGTAAAGCTATTAAGTACTTAGAAGAAAACAGGTAAGTCGCCTTGCACTGAACAATGAATGCCTACATGTAGGATGATAAAAATACAGATATGAAACATGTGTGTGTGTGTGTGTGTGTGTGTGTATCATGAAACTCAGTAGTAAAACAGTTGCCTAATACACATGAAGCCCTGGACTCTGTAGTCCATAAAAATCTAAGGAGAAAGAAAGAAAGAAAGAAAGAAAGAAAGAAAGAAAGAAAGAGGAAGGAAGGAAAGAAAGAAAGAAAGAAAGAAAGAAAGAAAGAAAGAAAGAAAGAAAGAAAAAGGAAGGAAGGAAGGAAAGAAAGAAAGAAAGAAAGAAAAAGGAAGGAAGGAAAGAAAGAAAGAAAGAAAGAAAGAAAGAGGAAGGAAGGAAAGAAAGAAAGAAAGAAAGAAAGAAAGAAAAAGGAAAGAATGAAGGAAAGAAAGAAAGAAAGAAAGAAAGAAAAAGGAAGGAAGGAAAGAAAGAAAGAAAGAAAGGAAGGAAGAAAGGAAGGAAGGAAGGAAGGAAGGAAGACAGAAAGAAAGATAGAAAGAAAGAAAGAAAGAAAGAAAGAAAAAGGAAGGAAGGAAAGAAAGAAAGAAAGAAAGAAAGAAAGAAAGAAAAAGGAAGGAAGGAAGGAAAGAAAAAAAGAAAGAAAGAAAGAAAGAAAGAAAGAAAGAAAGAAAGAGGAAGGAAGGAAAGAAAGAAAGAAAGAAAGAAAGAAAGAAAGAAAAAGGAAGGAAGGAAGGAAAGAAAAAAAGAAAGAAAGAAAGAAAGAAAGAGGAAGGAAAGAAAGAAAGAAAAGAAGGAAGGAAGGAAGGAAGGAAGGAAGGAAGAAAAAAAGGAAGGAAGGAAGAAAGAAAGAAAGAAAGAAAGAGGAAGGAAGGAAAGAAAGAAAGAAAGAAAGAAAGAAAGAAAGAAAGAAAGAAAGAAAGAAAGAAAAGAAGGAAGGAAGGAAGAAAGAAAGAAAGAAAGCAACTAAAGAAAAATGAAACAGGTCTAGGACTAGAAAGGTGGTTCATCATTCATCTATTAATAGCACTGGCTTGTTTTCCAGAAGCTATGAATTCAATTCCCAGCACCCACATGGCAGCTCACAAACTCTATAACTTAGACACATAGGATCCAATGCCCTCCTCTAGCATGCAGACACACACGCAGACAAATCACTTATACACATAAACAAATAGATGTTTGTAAATGCAATCCAGATAAATTAGACTTCGTAAAAAGTCCTCAAAATTCCTTTTGCTCTCGTTGGGTGCTGAAGCCGGGATGAATAGCACATGGGGTCACCCTTGCAAACTCAGCCACGGTCTCCACTCTCGGAGTACTCAGATGTCATAGTCTGAAACAGAAAGACAGCTGACTGTGTGCTGACGCTGTTACTGTCACTACCTGAAAGACAATAGGCTTCATTCACTCATACAAAGAGACATCTACCCAAGAGAAAGATAGTACTAGCTTTTGCGCATAGATATTTTAAAGTGAAAGACCTTTAAAAAATGTTTAAGGGCTCAGCAGTTAAGAGCACTGACTGCTCTTCCAGGGGTCCCGAGTTCAATTCCCAGCAACCACATGGTGGCTCACAACCATCGGTAATGGGATCTGACGACCTCTTCTCGTGTGTCTGAAGACAGCAAGAGTGTACCCACATACATGAAATAAATAAATAAATAAAATTTAAAAACAGAAATACAGAAAAAAAATATTTAAAACTTTGTGTAGGCAAGTTTTCAGTTATCAAAAGGAAAAAGAGAAACTCTATAGGATAAGAGACTATAGTTAAATTCGGGCTATTTGATAAAGGGCTAATATACATGATAAATAAAGAACTCTTAAAAAAACAACAGCAAAAAGACAAACCATCCATTCCAAAGATGGTCATAACACTGATGGACACACACACACACTCACACACACACTCACACTTACACACACACACACTCACACACACACATACACTCACACACACACAATCACACACACTCACATACATACATACACTCACTCACACACACTCACATACATACATACACTCACTCACACACACTAACACACACACTCACACACACACTCACACACACACACACTCACATATGATCATATAAAATAATTATTACATATAATAATCTTTTACTTCCTTTCTACTGAATGGCTATATTGAGAACTACAGAAGCTGTCTTGTCTAGGTCACAGAATTAGAACCTTCATGCAGTGCTGAGAGGAAAGTCAGGTGGAACTGGAGACTATGATCAACAATTTAGCAAATTCTTAGATATTGAACAGACTCGGCACATGACCCCTGTTGGCCTACTGCATGGTAAACACCAAATAGGACTGAAAAATATATGGCCATACAAAAATCATACGAGAGTGTTCATAGCAACTTTTACATAGAAATAGTCCAAATGCCCATGAATTAATTAATGAATACACATGTCTTATGCTCCTACAGTTGGTTATTAGTTGATCCATAAGTCATAATGGAGTATTAAGATATGCCACAACACAGATGAACACTGATGGGTTTTATGATGTAAAAGAAACTGATCGAGGAAGATCTCATTTGTACAAAGGGTCCAAAGTGAGAGAAATTTATGGACACAAGAGAGAGGTTAATGGTCGCCTAGAGCTATGGCAGAGAGAAGTAAAGGGGGCTGAAGGGAAAGGCTGTCTTCTAGATCTGACGAGGACATTCTGGCTAGACAGTAAGGCTCACTTCACAAGTCTGCGAGGCCACTCCAGGGAAAGCTCGGGCGGGCACAGGACCAGTATCTCAAGGCAGGCTTGGCTCCGGAACTCAACTAGACAGAGCAGAAGCACATAAACAAAAAGCCCTTGCTGCTGATCGTCCAGCTCCAAGCCTACACCCAAAGGCAGCCTAATGAGAGCTCAGACCTCACTGAGGAAAGACTGAACGGCAGGAAGCGTGTTCTGCCTCCCGTTTCTAACGCCTACCTGCTTCCTCTTCTTGTGAGCCTCGAGGTAACAACGGCCCTAGCCCCTGGGCTGCAGCTGATCTTACCTTCAGCCTCCAGCTCTTTAACCCTCCTCAATCATTCCTTAGAGCGTTTCTTTGGAAAAGACAACAAAACGAAACAGTAATGCACCCCCCCCCCCCAACCCTCAGAGGCCTGCCCTCCTCTGAAGCACTGAAAAACTCTAACCACATATTTTGCTTCTCATTCTGATGTGCGGGAGCTGCTTGCCACAGTGAATGTCCCTGGGACGTCACAGCAGCCAGTCCTTCTTCTCCCTGCCATCTAACCTTGTAAACACATTTCCATGCTAAATTCCCTATATTGAAATATTTTGTTTCTTTTTCTCCTTAATTGCATTCTAATAAAACCCATCACGTGTATTAATAGTCTTTTAACATTCTGTAATTCACATGGCAAATCACCTAACATTTTTCTTAATACAATGACATCCTGTGCCATAACATAACCTCCTTTAAACTATGGGCATCTTTATCAGCATACTTCCACGTTATTTTATTTTGGATAGAGCCAGTATATCCTTTTTATGGTAATTGGGTCCATTCCATCTTTTTGCATAATTGTGTTCATTGCCCTAAATTTGTCTAAAGTATACCAGTCTTCTGAGGAACTTTAATTGTCTGGATCCTAATTGAATTTATTTATTTATTGAGGGCATGTTCTCTAAAAACATACTGGATGTCTGCGAAATGCAATAGGCAATTATGCTTTGCACTGAAAAAAAAAGCTTGAGTTCAGTAGGAAGACAGAAGAAAGAAAGACTGTAACTTGATTTTCCTAAACATTTACAGTTTCGGGGTCACTTTCCACACAGTAAGTTTTGCACACAAGGTTTGGGGTCAATGTCGCAGTAAACACAGTTGCACCATTCCCTGACCTTAGACAACTCTTTACCCTGCCCTAACCTGCACCATAAAAACAGGGATCTTAATTATGGTTCAATCATGATTTTGAGACTGGAAGTAATCCCAAGAGCACATCTGAACTTAATTGTTTCTAAGTTGGCTGGTCATGGTTCTAAGGAGATAAAAGATTGATCAAGCTTGGAAACTAATAATAATAAATGTAGACCCGGTGTTACAGGAGCATCGGAGAATTTTCTGAATCAGATTCAACATTGACTATATTGCAACATCAACAGACTTCCACTGGGGCTCCGAAAGACATTTTCTTAGACATCCTAACAAGGTCATTTTTCTTGGTGAACATTTTCCTCAAGGGTGAGATACCAATCCTACACTTCATTTACAAATGGGAGAAGCCCAGAGGCCCAGAACAATTTATTAAGGACATTTTCTTTAAATAAGTTCTCTTCATAAGCCCATAATATATTCAAAAGGGGGAAAGGGGAAGTTGGGAATTAAGTAAACTCACTGGTCATCACTAAAGAGCACCAACTCATTACTCTGAAATTTGATAATGAAAAAGAAGGGGGGTAGGTCGGTGTATATTACTGCTTTCTAAGTAAATAAGTCTCAGCTCCAGACAAATAGCCTTAGCAAAAAAGAAGAGGTTCTTCTGTTCAAAGAATTCCAGCTGGCAATGGCAGAAAAATAAATACAATTCAGCAATCCCCAACCCTTAGCCTTCAACGAGATCACCAATGCAGGACACGGTCTTTTAGTTTCTTGGTAGACATTATAAATTACCTCCAACTTAGATTGCTTAAAATACCGGAAGTCTATTTTCTGATGGCTCCGGAAGTATTCCAGGGTCAAGGTGACTATAGGTCTATGTCCCTTTGGCAACTCTCTACTGAATCCTCCTTTGGATCTTTCTCCCTTCTGGCTGAGCTGTCCACCCATGGTATTTCTGCTGTATCAGTCCATTTGTGTCAAGCTTCATCTGCTATTTTTCTGTTGTAAAGACAGTCATACTACATTTAGATCCACCTTACTGACCTCACTTGAACTTCCGTTATACGAATTAAGACCTTACTTCCACTGACAGAGTCAACTGATCTAGACTCTTGGAGTTTCCAGAGACTGAATCATCAACCAAAGAATGTTCATGGGATGGACCTAGACCACCTGCATGTATGTGGAAGATGTGCAGCTTGGTCTTTATGTGGGTCCTTTAACAACTGGAGTTGGGGCTCTCCCTGACTCTGTTGCCTGTCTGTGGATCCTGTTCCCCTAAGTGGACTGCTTTCTCTGGCTTCAGTGGGAGAGGATGTGCCTACTGTTACAGTGACTTTAGGTGCCAGGTGAGTTGGTATCAGGGGAGATCTCCCCCTTCTCAGAGAAGATGAGGGGGAAGCAGGGCTGCAATTGGAATGTAACGTGTATAAATGAATGCATTATTGGTTGGAGAGATGCTTCAGCAGTTCAGAGCACTGACTGCTCTTCCAGAGGTCCTGGGTTCAATTCTCAGCAACCACATGGTGGTTCACAATCATCTGTAATGGGATCTGAGGCCCTCTTCTGATGTGTCTGAAGACAGCTACAGTGTACTTATATAAGTAAAATAAGTAAATCTCTTATAAAGAATAAGTACATTAATGGAAAAATCTAATTTAACATTCAGGCTCCTGACTTGACTGTCAAAATTTCCCTTTTATGTAAAATCACAGCTCGGAAAGTCTTAATTCCTCCATATTGACTATTTGAGTCAATATCTTTATTTGGAACTACGAGGAGCATAAACCTAAAAATATTCATTTTGTGATCACCTCCTATGGGACAGATACCAGGTATAGTCAATAACCAATTAACAGTCAATAGTCAATAGCCAATACTTTCTCAGCCAATCCTGAAATATCCATGTGAAACTAGTGCCTCTTCAAACCACCATCTCACTAGTGAAAAGGTGTAAAATAGAATATTTATTGAAGTTGGCTGTGGGTGCCACAGTAGAGTGAGAAGCTCACCGAGATGCTTAAACCTTCATTTCCCAAAAGAGCAGAGGAGCTCGGCCTTCCTGAAAAAGACTGACACCCAGCTAGCTCATTCCAGTTATGTTATTCAAACATTATACAATGTTAATTGGTGCCAGGAAAGGTTCCAGCTACCAAAGTTATCTTGCCCTTGCTGCCTGAGAGAGCAGACAATTCACACAAACTTCAGTGTGTTTTCACCATAACTAGCCATCTTCAAAAGTAAGAACTCCAGGTTTGCCAAAAGTGTCTTAGGACTAAGATCTGTGCGGCTGCAAGTTCTCACGTAGCCCCATGTGCAGACTTTTCTAGAGAAACAACATTGCTTCAAGGTTCAAATAGTCTTCAATCAATTTCTCAGCCTCTACTCATTAACCCAGACATAGTAAAGCCAGATACGAAGCTTTACTATACATTTCACTTAAAGCCAGACATAAGGGCTGTGCTATCTACGTTACTTTTTTTTTTCCTATACACTGATCATTTTTTTAAACGACTTTATTTTGCAAAACAAAGATAAATGTAAAGATTTTAAACATTTTTTGCTTAAAATTATACATTTTTGTCAGTACTGTTTTTTCAGACATTAAAATAAATTTTACATAAAACCATGTGAATATGTTTTTTAGTCAGTACTTGATTTTTTTCAAGGGCTTGACAGTATGCATTGAAAACGTACTAGTTGCAATAAGCGTAAAGTACATGCAAAACAAAACGCAACATGGAAATAGTCAAAGTCTTCTTGTTTTGTGAATATATGTATATTTTTTGTTTTCTTTATTTCTTGGACTTCATACAGTCTGTGAGTTGTTTCTGGGGGAGTGCAAGCCTCTGGGGTTTGCATCCCACTATCAGTGACTGCATATTATGTCTGTTCTTTTGTGACTGGGTTATCTCACTCAGGATGATCTTCTCTAGATGCAGCCATTTTCTTAAGAATTTGGTTAAGTCATTGTTTCTGGTGGCTGAGTAGTATTCCATTGTGTATATGTACCACAATTTTTGTATCCATTCGTCTTCTGAAGGACATCTGGGTTCCTTCCAGCTTCTGGCTATTATAAATAGAGCCGCTATGAACATTGTGGTGCATATATCTTTGTTGTGTATTAAAGTGTCTCTGGGGTATATGCCCAGAAGTGGAATAGCTGGGTCTTCAGGTAGTACTATATCCAATTTTCTGAGGTATCGCCAGACAGATTTCCAGAGTGGTTGTATTAGCTTGCAACCCCACCAAGAGTGGAGAAGTGTTCCTATTTCTCCGCAGCCTCGCCAGCATCTGCTGTCATCTGGGTTTTGGATCTTGGCCAATCTGACTAGTGTGAGGTGGAATCTTAGGGTTGTTTTGATTTGCATTTCCCTGATGGCTAAGGATGTTGAGCACTTCCTCAGATGTTTTTCGGCCATTCGGTGTTCCTCAACTGAAAATGATTTGTTTAGCTCTGTACCCCATTTTTTAATAGGGTTATTTGATTCTCTGGTGTCTAGCTTTTTGAGTTCCTTGTACACCTTGGATATTAGGCCTCTATCTGATGTGGTGTTGGTAAAGATCTTTTCCCATTCTGTTGGTTGCCGTTTTGTTTTCTTGACGATGTCCTTAGCCTTACAGAAACTTTGCAATCTTATTAAGTCCCATTTGTTAATCTTTGACCTTAGAGCTTGAGCCATTGGTGTTTTGTTCAGGAAATTTTCTCCTGTGCCTATGTGTTCTAAGGTTTTCCCTACTTTCTCATCTAATAGTTCCAGTGTATCTGGTTTAATGTGGAGATCTTTAATCCACTTACACTTGAGCTTTGTACAAGGAGATAAGAACGGGTCTATTTTCATTCTTTTGCATGTTGAGTGCCAGTTGGACCAGCACCATTTGTTGAATAGGCTGTCCTTTTTCCATTGAATGTTTACTGCTCCTTTGTCAAAAATCAGGTGACCATATACATGAGGGCTCATTTCTGGATCTTCTATTCTATTCCATTGATTCACTTGCCTATTTCTGTACCAGTACCATGCCGTTTTCAGCACAATTGCCTTGTAATATAGCTTGAGGTCAGGGATAGTGATTCCCGCAGATGTTTTTTTGTTGTTGAGGATGGATTTCGCTATTCTAGGTCTTTTGTTATTCCATATGAAATTGCACATTGATCTTTCCAACTCAGTGAAAAACTGGGTTGGAATTTTGATGGGCATTGCATTGAATCTGTAGATTGCTTTTGGTAGGATGGCCATTTTTAAGATGTTGATCTTTCCAATCCATGAGCATGGGAGATCTTTCCATTTTCTGAGATCCTCCTCAATTTCTTTCTTTAGAGGTTTGAAGTTCTTGTCATACAGGTCCTTCACTTCCTTAGTTAGAGTCACACCAAGGTATTTCATAGTTTTTGTAACTATTGTGAAGGGTACCTTTTCCCTAATTTCTTTCTCCACATGTTTGTCCTTTGAGTATAGGAAGGCTACTGATTTGTTTGAGTTAATTTTGTATCTGGCCACTTTGCTGAACTTGTTTATCAGCTGTAGGAGTTCTCTGGTGGAAATTTTGGGGTCACTCAAGTACACTATCATGTCATCAGCAAAGAGTGATGTTTTTATCTCTTCCTTTCCGATTTGTATCCCCTTGATCTCCTTTTGCTGTCTAATTGCTCCAGCCAGGACTTCCAGTACTATGTTGAATAGGTAGGGAGAGAGTGGGCAGCCTTGTCGAGTCCCTGATTTTAGTGGGAGCTATCTACGTTACTATATTGGAGAGACGGCAAGAGTAGCGAGGATGCTGCTGACAGTGTGGCAAAGCTATTACTGGAATATTAATCTGTCTCCTCTCAAACTTGTAAGGATCCTGCCACAATACAGTTCGAAGGCAGGCAGAGGAAATTCTTAAGATGGAATAAAACTATATCACCAAGAAATTCAGAAAGACCACAGATATACCCACTTCCTCATAAAACCTAACTTTACCAAAAGTAAAGAGATTTAAAGGGGAAATTAAAATGGAATTTTGGGACGTGGAATAAAAATTAACTAATAGTTGAGGTCTAAGATAGAGCTCAGTCGGTAGATTCTTGCATAAAACAGGTATAGTGGGGAAAACAAAACAAAACAAACAAACAAACAAACAAAAACTCAGCAGCTAGGGGTGAAGGCAGAAAGATCAGAGATGCAAAGTCATGTTTGCCTTCATAAGGATCTTGAGGCCAACGTGGACTACATAAAACTGTCAAAAATAAAAACAAATACAAACCCCAGGCACTGAAGAGATGGCTCAATGATTAAAAGCAGTCATTGCTTTTACAAAAGACCTGGGTTTCATTCCCAGTACCCACATGGTGGTTCAGTTTTCTAGTTGCAGAAGACCCGGTGCCCGCTTCTGGCTTTCATGGGTAACAAGCATGCATCAGGTGCACAAATGTGCATGCAGGAAAAAAAAAATATCCACACATTAAAAAATGTAAAACAAATCAATTTTATTTAAAAATTAAAAAACAAAACAATCCAGCCTGAGTTTTTAAGAAAACGAAATCCTAAAGATGCAACAGGAATATCCAAGAAGCAGCCAGTGAGGTATCAGAGCCCAAACTTATAGCATGAAAGAACTTAGGTAGCATGGTTGAGAAAGAAGCAAAAATGAAATTAGCTGAAGCTGTCTCATACATGGTTTCTCAGCCCCGCTCCCTCCACACAGAGGGCCAATGAGAGCAGCTTGGGAACAGTAAACAGGAATCGTCTGTCAAAAACAGAAGCCCGATTCATGGTACCTGGGAAGAGTGGAACCCAAGACTTCTCTAGGGACTCTGTCTAGCCAAAGGCTAAGCCTCATAGCATTAATATTCTGAATAGAACAATGAGGCAACTGATGGTATCACCTTGAATGACCTTCGCAACTGACCATCTATGCTCTCTGCGGGTTTTAAGGCATTTTCTGTTGGCTGGGGAGTTATCTTGTCAGAGAAAGAAAATCTAGATCCCGGCATCTATCTGATGGCTCCCAAACACCTATAACTGCAGTTCCGTAGTACCTGCTGCCCTTGGCTGACTTCCACAAGCTCCTCCCTGCATGGGGTACATATACACTCTTGCAGGCTCTCATGTACACATAAATAAATGGCTTTTTTAGTTGGAAAGACTTGACCAGATATGGCACATTCCCATATTCAGCACTAAATAAGAAGGAGGGGTGTTTGAGATATTCCTCAGCTGCTTAAGGACTGCTAGGCCAGTCTGAGCTAGAGACCAGGTCTCAAAAAATGTTTGAAGAAAAGAATAGGATGAGAAGGGTAAAAGCAAAAAGGCTTCCATGCTTCCACCTGTCTGATATTCTAGAAAAGGCAAAGTAGGAAGCAGGTAAATATGTGGTCTCTAGGGCTGGCTATGGAGGAAGGAACAAACAGGCACAGAGGGCTTCGTATGACACCACACCCATGGGTGCCCATCGCTGTGTGCTTTGCAAAAGTGCCAAGGAATCCTCTTGTCCACTCTGGACCTTCGGTGGTAGGGATAGGTCCATAGCTACTCGAAAGTTGTGATGCTAAACATCGGAAGTGCACACACAGGTAAGGGGAGGGAGGCAGTCTCTGTACTGCATGTTCAACTGCGGTTAGGACCGAAAACTGTCCTAGAGAAACAATTCCTTGTCTTTCAGATGAGCAGTTAGCAATGACCAGACAAATAAGAACATGTTCTATCCAAGAAAAGAAAAGAAAAGAAAAGAAAAGAAAAGAAAAGAAAAGAAAAGAAAAGAAAAGAGCAAACAAGATGTGCTTACACGTGCATAGACTCCCTGAACACGAGACTGAAAGAGAAAAGGAGGACAAAAGTTCCAGGCTGGATATTTTCATTCATATATCTAGCAAGCTGAGAACTTACCATCCATGAAGGAAAACCACTATTATTTTCATTTAAAATGCAAAAATTGAGTGAGTTAAAAAAATATATATGATGGCATAGGCTGGAGAGATGGCTCAGTGGTTAGAGCGCTGACTGCTCTTCCAGAGGTCCTGAGTTCAAATCCCAGCAACCACATGGTGGCTCACAACCATATTTAATGGGATCTGATGCCCTCTTCTGCTGTGTCTGAAGACAGCAACAGTATACTCATGTACATAAAATAAATAAATCTTTAAAGAATATATATGGTGGCAGAAATAAAGATTTAAACAGCTAAACTTGAAGATAAAATTCACAGAGAGATAGACAGAAATGACATTCAGCACTTATATACGACATCCGAAAAAGTTAAAACTAGAAAAACATTTAAAAATAAACAACGGGGGGGCAGAGGCATGTAAAATAAAATGCATGTAGTAAAATAAGGCATTTCCAAATGCAAAGAAAACTTTTAAAAAGTTATTTCTCAAAACAAAAGGATATAAGTTGACAAGAAATGGGGTACACAGGAGTCAAAGAAACCAGAAGCGGGCCACAAAGGTTGGGCACCTTAAGGGAAGGAGTACAGAACACGTGTAAAACGGAAATGTGGAAAGGGCTTTGTAGATGCTGCAGGGTTTAAACATGGAAGGGGACAGTAATGGAGGTGTCAGTCACACGGAACAGGAGAACACAAGTGAGTTTGGGTTGGTTGTGGTGGTGGTGTGGTCTCTGTCATGGTCCTGGAAATAAAGCTTGTTGTGAAAGGGAGAAAAGAAAGAGAAATAGGAAGAAAGAGAGGGAGGGAGGGAGGGAGGAACAGGAGTGAGAGGGAAGGGGAAGAGAAGACAAGAAGGAAGGGAGGGCAGGGGAGGGGAAGAGAGGAGGAGAGGAGGAGGGGAGGGGATGAGGGGAGGGGAGAAGGGGAGGGGAGGAGGGAGAGGAGGGAGAGGAGGAGGGGAGGGGAGGGGAGAGGAAGAGGGGAGAAGGAGGGGAGGGGAGGAAGGGAGGAGAGGAGGGAGAGGAGGGAGAGGAGGAGGAGGGGAGAGGAGGAGGGGAGAGGAGGAGGAAGAGGAGGAGGAGGGGAGAGGAGGAGGGGAGAGGAGGAGGAGGGGAGAGGAGGAGGGGAGGGGAAGAGGGCAAGGGAGGAGGGAGAGGAGGAAGAGGAAGAGGGGAGAGGAGGAAGGGAAAGGAGGAGGGGAGGGGAGGAGGGGAGGGGAGGAAAGAGAGGGGAGGAGGGGAGGAGAGGGGAGGAGGAGAAGGGGAGGAGGGAGGGGAGAAATAGGTTTAAAGTTCATTTCTTCCTGACAGCACCCACTCTGTAGAAGAAGATCGAAAATGACGTCATTTTCTCAGGACGAAATGGAAGTGAAGACTCACGCTGGAAATCTTAGTGGCAGGGTCATGACTGTCAACATGACAAGAGCAGGGTCACTGTAGCTTTCAAGGTGTCTTTTTCCAAAGGGTGTGGGAATACACGTCACCAGAAGCAGCATTTAGAGTGAGGCGCATGGTGGGTTGTGCACAGTGGCTGACAGCGATGAGAAGTGTGAGCTACGATACTTCCTCCTTAACAGGGATGATGGAGTGAATGGAGCGCATGGCCTGGAATTTTTCTATGGATTTATAAATAAAAGGAGAGGTGGGAAATACTCAGGTTAAAGGCTTAACTGGGAATAGTGACTTCAGACACTGGGTCAGGGTGGGGGGAGCACAGAGGGTCACTTAGCCAAAACTAAGGATACATGAGAAAGCTTTAGGGTACCTCACATGGGTAGATAATGCTGCCCTGGGATATGGTTATTAAATGAAAATATCAGTGCTAGGCAGAAATTACCTCCCTACAAGTTACTGGGTCAGAAATATCCCAGATGTACCCAAAACAACACAGGCTGTTTTCTTCTGATTGGCGTCCATAAGTCGACGGTAATTATCTAATTGTTTCAGGTAACATGCAGAGCTAAGGCGATATCTATTAACTTGGTTTGGATACAGAGCAGAAAAACCCACCTTGAACTGAATAGAAAACTCTCCCTGTAGGTTAGCATGTGTTCTGTGTCTAAACCTTCACTTCTGGAATGTCTTATGTGTGCCTATAATTTCCCTCCCTACAATTTGTAAGGATAGAAAAAAATTTGTACTTGAGACAATTTCTTCACACACACACACACACACACACACACACAAAGTTTCTCAGAACTGATCCATCCATCTGTAAAACAGAATGATCAAACTGCTTGGACCTTTCTTACGCCTCTGCCAACAGAAAAGTCTGAAAAGATATTGTCCGTGGGGGTGGGAATACCCTGATACTTCTCTCTTTATTCTGACCCTGCCCTGCCTGAGAGACGGTTATAGAACAATCAAAATGCCTCTTCCTGCTCCTTTCGGCAGTGGGAAACACGAAAGCAGAGAGAATAACCACTCACCAGAGTACTGAGAGTAAGTGGGGGTTGGGTGTGCATGCACAACCGGAACATCTGTACCCCCGTCTACACTCTGAAGCCAAGGTGATGCTCAGAAGGGAGCAGAAGGGCTGTGAGAGGTGTAGCACAGGGAAGAGCAATGCAAGATGCCATCATCCAAGTGTGACAGGGCCACTGCAATTGCAGACACACGGCGATTGTGAACACTTGTGCAAGGTTTGCACATTGCTTCAAAAAAAAAAAAAAAGGATGTAAAGACTTGAAAGTAGAAGGGGAACTGGTTGCAGAGATGAAGGGGGTCAACAGGCCCAGGAGAGGAATAACAGGAGGTAATAGGCGCAGAGGATATGATTAAAACACTTTGCAGGCAAGTAAGTGTTATAATCACTCACAGAGGCTCTGATTACTTGCACAAGACCTCAACAAGACCAAAGCAATCGATAATCCTAACATGGATGGAAGAGGCTCATGGGGGGCCACAGCTGGCTACTTAATGACTGCTGAGAGGGGGGTGGCTTCTTTGGGAGCGTGGCTGCTGGTACATTGCCTAAGTTCATGCCGACAACACTGACTGGACTCTGGGAGTTGTTTGAAGACTAAAAGAAGAGGTCGTGGAGGACAGCAATGTTACAGAAGCACTATAGGGTGTAAAAAACTAGAATTAGTGCTGGGTATGATCGAGATATATTTTGTATATATACGGAATGGTTTTCAAAAGTTTAAAATATTTTAAAAGAAAACATCCAAAGTATTCTGTGCCTACATCAGTCAAGCCTAGGTGGTTCGTTTCTTTCCCTTTCTGCTTGCAGGGGTTTGACACACAGAAAACAATGAGAAAACTCCCTGCAACACTTATTCATGACGCTTAAGAGACGCGTGATGGGGTCACAAAGACTTTTGTCTCTAGCAGGAAGAAAGAATAATTTCCATTAGAAAGTAAAGATGCCCCGGTGCTCCCTAAATGACCCAAAGCCGCTCTAAAATTTACTTCTGCAAAAGTGTCAGAGCTTTGCTGACCTAACAGGCGTCCGGATTCTAGTTTTTATGATGCTCATCATTGGGATGACAAACAAAAGCCCAGCAAGGACCCAGCTACTTTTTAGTCAAGTTTCTCTTAGCCCGTTATCTGCAGAGCAGATATTATTGGGGTCGGGGTCGGTCCATTTCCCTTGGGACACTAAAGCCAAGAGTCTCTGCTACAATATACACACAGTGAACCTGAGCCTGCTCAAGGGCGGCTTTGGTTGGCCTCTCATTGATTTTCTTGACCCCCAGGAGTACACAGTAAATAGCACTGTGTTCAACTTGAAAAGAGAAACTAGACTCTGGACGCAGCCCCTAACAATATGAACTCCTTATTGATTTAAAAACAAGGGAAAGATGAGGTAGCAGAGGGGGATAAATAGGCATCAAATCCAATCCTTAGGAAACAGAATGGCAGGCTTCAGAAAGCAGGCACGGTGTTCACTGATGAATTTAAAAGCTTCCCTGCATCAGACTATGACCGTCAATCTTTTCTTTGCCTGTTATCTGCAGAGCATATATTATTGGGCTTTGTCCCTTTCCCTTAAGGCATTAAAGCCAAGAGTCTTTTTATTTTTAATTTTAATTTTTTTTTTGAGGCTGGGTTGTTATATAGCTGGGAACTTTCTTTCCTTCTTTGTTTCTTTCTTCCTCTCTCTCTCTCTCTCTCTCTCGAAAGATTTATCTACTTTATTTATATGAAAGATCTATTTATTTTATTTATATGAAAGATTTATTTATTTGTATGAAGCTGTCTTCAGACACACCAGAAGAGGGCATCAGATCCCATTACATATGGTTGTGAGACACCATGTGGTTACTGGGAATTGAACTCAGGACCTCTGGAAGAGCAGACGGTGCTCTTAACCACTGAGCCATCTCTCCAGCCCAAAGCCAAGAGTCTTTAAGTGGTAGGTCATTAGTGACTAATATAGCATGTGTTAGAGTCTAGGAATCCTTGTTCCCCACTGTTTGGACAACCTTGTAGGACCACAGCTGGCTGCCTCACATTTTTAATATGACAGCTGTCCTTCACACTGAGAGTTGTTAGAGTCTAGGTCTATGTGAGTGATCCTCGTCTTTCCTTGTTGCTTATTTCTGCCTGTATCTTCTCCAAGAGCTTCTTCAGGATAAATGCCATGGGAAATGGTACTGGGAGCTCAGTCACCACCTTCACCCTAAGTTAATGGTGAATGGATGGCAAGGCTTGAGATAGCTACATTTGCTTTTAACTGTAGCCTGGGAAACAAAGACGAGGGCAGCTGAAAAGGCAGGAAACAGGACAAGATCTACAGTGGGAAGGTGACTTCTCAATTACTACTCAAGAACTAGGAAAGGCCGTTCAGAAATCTTATTGGAAATCATATAAGGACAAGATGCCATCAAAGACTTTATCTGCGAGCCATACCATGAATATAGTGTGAGACTGGATGTTAGATGACTGTATGAGAGGTCCTTGTGGAACCCCATACCACAGACAATGAATGTAAGCTAATACAGTATGTTTCAAATGAAAGATTAGAGAGATGGCTCAGTAGGAAAAGGGCTTGCTCTGTTGGTGTGTGGACCTGAATTCCGATCCTAGACACCCACATTAAAAGCTGGGTGTACTGACACATGCCGTAGCCCTGGCACTTAGTGAAGAGGGCAGGCAGTTCCCACAGCCTTACCGGCCCGTTTAAACCGTCAGTGAGCTCCAGAGGCAGTGGAAGATCTCCGCTCAAAAGCTGAGATGGAGAGAGAGAGAAAGATACTCAACGTTCATCTCTGGCCTATACGCATGTGTGCGAGCATACACAGTCCTGCTACACCCCCACACACAGATTGTGGGTGATTCCCCCATTCCTTCTGTGTCCTGGAAGAACCTCTGACAACAGTGACCTGTGATGCTTGTCTGGCACTCCGAGAGATCAATGGCGTCACCTACGCGCACACTGAACAGCTTTCTAAGGCAATTCTACAAACGCCGCACTGCTCACAAGCTGAAACAGTACTTTCGAGGGTCTATGCAGTTACACAAAGCCGCTAGTGAGGTCTGAGTTTCTGTAATTACACAGTGCCAGCCGTGACGTCTACGTCTTACTCCACATGGCTGAACTCAGGGCAGAGGTTTGGCTCCAACGGGTTGTAAAAGCCTGGAAGTGGTTAAGCAGTCTTTCTCAGCGTTTTCGGATTTAAATCCCAATTTCTCCTTTTCGGAATGCAACTTCCATCTTACCTGGGGACTTCAGACGGTGCTGTTTTACATTTGCAATTTGTCAGGCTCAGTAATCATTCACATAGTGCTTTATAGGGTCTATTTGGTCTCCCCGGCTTGATCAGACAGTCCGGACCCGGTAGAAGGCTTTCAAGAACGGAAGGAACACGGAGAGAAATGTTATCCAGCACACTGTTGCTGTCTTAGGTTCTCCGTTGCTGCAGAGTAACACCATGAGAAAAACGCAAGTTGGAGCTGAGAGGGTTTATTCAGCATACCCTGCCATCACTGATGTTCATCACGGAAGGAAGTCAGGACAGGAACACAAACATGGCAAGGACCCAGAGACAGGAGCTGATACAGAGGGTATTGAATGGTGCTGCTGACTGCCTTGCGCCCTAGGGTTTGGCCAACCTGCTTTCTTATAGAACCAAGGGCCACCAGCCCAGGAACCAAGAAACCACCACCCACTACGGGCTGGGTCCTACTCAGTTTATCACTAATTGTGAAAATGCCTTACAAGTAGATTTCATGGAGCTGTTTCCTCAGGTACAGTTCTCTTCTCTCAGAGCACTCTAGTGTGTGTGTCAAGGCAGTGTAAGGCGAGCCAGCACAGCTACAGAGCGCATCTAAGGTCATGGGTCTGTGTTTTCTGCTACCTCATCCATCTCTACTCTGGAGAATGAATTCCTGAAATGCCACCCTCTTGTGAGTATTTAAATTCACTTTTTTTTTCCTTTTAAGAAAACAATTGGGCTGGTTTGCTCAGTGGTTACAAACATTTAATGCTCTCACAGGGGACTGGTTTCAAACCTCAACATGCACACGGTGGCTCACAGCTGTTTGTAACTCTAGTTCCGGGGATCTAACACCCCCTTCTGAGCTCTAAGGGCACCAGGCATGCATATAGTACACATACGCTGACACAACACTCCTACACAGAAAATAAAGCTCTTACAGATATGAAAGCTGCCATGGAATCAGCACGTATATATTCTCCTTGCTAAAAGAAAAGAGAAACACTGATTGTAAAACACCAGGCGTGCGTGAAATGGAAACACGTTCCCTCATATATTTATATAAAATAAAGAAAAGCTACCCAGTATTGATAAAGTAGCTCCCTGTGTTTTCTAGGCTGCTTTGTCTCTCTCCATCTCGCTGAGTTCTCTAAACGCCCTGAGATGAGGAGGAAGCATGTCTGCCTGTTTTAGAGCTGGATATCCTAAGTTCACATCGCTACCAAGAGCTTCCTTCCTTCTCTTCTCTTCCCACTAGAGAACACTGCCTTCCGGTCTGAAAAAGAGATTAATCCCTCTGTTTTCCTCACTCAGCTTTCCAAAGCCCGTGGTCAGTCTTCCCTCCCCGAGCTTCTTGCTAGTGTGTCTTCTGTCTGTCTGTCTGTCTGTCTGTACACCTTCCTCTTCACTCACAAATTAACAGCTTGTCCTCGGATTAGCCAGACGGATGGCTGCACCTGGTTAATTGAAGTTTCGAGATGCAGAAATAGATTAAAGAGGGCAGGGGCTGGAGTGCTCACTGTAATTAAGAAACAGGGAGTGTGCGGGGTGTGCTGGGGCATCAGCAAGAGGGGGGCCCAGTTGACCAATTTCCTGAAAACGCTTCACTGCGAAGTTGTGAGATGCATTTGCTATTATTTACTGCACTGGCAGAGGTCGACGTTGCGTTGCTGAGAGGGTGCGCGCTCTGCTCTTTACGGTGCTCGACGCAAGCAATGTTGCTCCGGATCCTTCTGTCAGTCGCCTGTCTGAGAAACATCTGGGTGTTTATTAGAACCAGGACCCCACTGATTTAGTATATTCTGGGGTTCTCCTGGTGGTGGTGAAGGGACCATTACTCTTCAGCCTTCCTCTAAAATTGAATTATTGACACACTATCCTTTAATACGTGGGACTTCTGAAATCAGCTTTTAAAGACTGCACACACCTCTTCTTTCTGAAACAACTCTAGTAACATCTTTGACTGTCATCAATCAAATCTCCACATTGATCAAATCCTGGAGTTTACATCTGAAGCCAAGAGGGTTTGTCTCAAAAGGCTCTTCTTTAGAATGCAAATTCTTTGCCTCACACGGGTATTCTAGAGGCAGGTGCTTTTCCCTTGAGTCTGATATAATCTGAACCTCTGGGACCGCTGCTTCAGACTCGTGATGCTGGAACTTAAGTCAGAGTTTGAATTTTGTGAGGAGGTTATAAAAAAAACTGTAAATTGTAAATATTGGTGCTGCCGATTTGTAGACCGGGCTTTGAGGAGCGAACCCCTGAATCTTTTCTTTTGATCTAACACCAGGAGCAAAAAAAAAAAAAAAAAAAAAAAAAAAAAAAAAATTCTTAGAAATGAGAGTAGGGATGTTACTTGATGGGTAAGAGCACTCACTGTAAAAGCAAGGAGACCTGAGTTTAAATCCCCAGTGTTCAAATGAAACTACAGCATTGCTGGGCAGACACAGGCAGATCCAAGGAGCTCATTGGCTTGCCCGTCTAGTGCAGGTGACAGACCACAGGGTCAGGGATGAATCCTGTCCCAGAGAGTAATATGGGCCGCAGTAGAGAAAGACATCTAACATCCCGCACATGTACCTCTCCGTGTCCTTGCATGAGCATGCGCACCTACACCTGCCCCAAACAAACGTACCACAAAAGAACAAGAAGAACTGAGGATGAAATTTAACAAACAAAAAAAAAGTAAAAAGAGGTTGTGTATTTGAGATGAATTTGTGGAGGATACATGTTGAGCAGGAGAAGATGGAGAGGGGTGGAAATTATGTAAATCACGTGGAAACACACCCTGACTCATCTATAAAGGTACTTTTTTTTTTCTTAACAAAATCTCAACTGTTTGATTCTACCAATGAAGACTCAGGTAAAAGCCTTAGAGGCAGAGAAAGACCCAGCAGCAAACTCCTCTCTCATGCGCTCTCTCAAATCTCCATCTCTCAAAAAACAACCTCCTTCCAACAGAAAACTCCTCCCCCTGCTTCCTGTGTGTCTCTTTATCTGTCCCGACTCTTTCACACTCTCTATGTTTTTGTTTTTTTTAAATAATCCTAAATTCCCTCTGTCAGCTGCTTGCTAGCCCTGTCTCTTGACCTGTGATTGTCTTTATCTAATTCTGTTTACATTCGTCAAGCAAAAAGCTCTTGGACTGAAGGTATGTGCTAAGGCTGAGCCACACCACAACTAAACACGGGCTTTGCCAGTAACTGACATGATCTCGGGATTCACAGTATGATCAAATATCCTACAAGATAATTCGAAAAAGGTTGGACCACGGGGGGACAGCTCATCACACCCCACATGTGGGCAGCAATGTTCAGTGGGCTGAGAGTTCCGTAGTGAATAACAGATGGAATAAAGCCAGTTGAGCACGAGCGTCTATCACTCTCTGCTTCTTGACTGCAGGTGTCATGTGACCAACTGCCTCCCATTCCTACTGCCAAGCTTCTCCGGTCGTGATGACCTACACCTTCTCAAACTGTAGGCCAAGATAAGCCTGTTGTCCAGTGCATGATCAGAGATATGAGAAATAACTGAGGCACTTGGACTGAAGTTGTTGGTTAACAAGTAGGATATAGACATAGAAAGTGAGGGTGTTACTATATCATCAGGTAGAGATGCTGCGTGTGTGTGCATGCATGTGTGTGTGCATGTGTGTGTGTGTGCATGTGTGTGTGTGCATGTGTGTGTGTATTCAGAGACTAGAGGCTGACATTGGGACTTACATCTTCCTCAATTGTTCCTCTATCCTTTTTTTTTTAAAGCAGACTTGCTCATTAGAGCGACAACCTGCTAATTGGCTGGGTTGGTTAGCCACCAAGTGTGGTGTGGCTCAGCCTCAGCACACACCTTTAATCCAAGATCCTCCAGTCTTTACCTCGGCGGCACTGGGATTGCAGGTCCATGCTATGGTCCTCAGCTTTAAATGTGAGTACTGGGTTTCTGACCCCCAGTCCCAGAGCTTGTGAAGCAAGCACTTTCCCAACAGGCTCATTTCCCTAGCCCCCGTCAGTTGGCTTTGCATTTTAAGAATTAGAGATGTGTTTGCCCTAGCTGGTCTTCATGTCGCCCTCCAAATCCCTCATATATAAGATCAAAAAGAATTTATGGGCCTGGGGAAGGAAACCAAAAACTGGTTCAATTGGAACAAACCCTCATCTTTTTGCCTAGTGTACAAAGAAACAGGAATAACACTTAGCCAAAGAAGCTGATGAATTGATTTGTCCATAGAGAGACCGTATGTTCTGTGCACAGCTCTGGTCTTGGAATCAGGGAGTCTTACGTCTACTCCCATCTCTGACAACTAGAACGTTAACCATGACTGGACTGTAGCACATTTCACCAGGGCTACAGTTCTCTCACTGAATGATAGTGTTTGGCTGCCCTTAAAGGCCTCGGCCCTCCATTCGGATCAGTCCTCCGTGTGATCCCCCTCTCTCAATTGCATCTGCTGCCTGAAGACAGCCACTCCTGCCCTCTGCGTCTTTGAGTTACTGAAAGCTCAAGTTTTGCTCCTTTGAGTCAACTTCCGTTGCTGACTCTGGGATCAGAAGCCTTGGCAACACATGTAGGAATTTAGATGCTACATGCTTCCTGAGTCGTACTTTCAACCTTTACCTTGATATGTTTTAAATTATTTATCCTTGATGTTCCATCTCACTAAGATTACTAATTTGAAATATGGTCACATAACAGATTAGTTTTCCGGGCTGTCAAGGGTTTACTAAGTAGCTCGCATCCACTGAGATGAGGTATGTATAAATTAGAGAGTGAGGATTTGTTCATAATAGGGACCTTCCAGAATAATTTGTGCAATAAAGACTTTGAATAGCTAGTAGGTTTATAGAATTTCTCCAGTGTAATTAGGAGAGGCATTGTTGTGTAATGAAGAAAATTAATTAGAACTAAATGTTTAGGGAATGTGTGGCTAGGTAACCAAAGGCATATTTGCAGCCTAATTGTTTCTTGGCAGCTGGAGGCATTTTATACCCTTTCAGGATGTTTAGTTAATGGATATTTTAACATGACCTACTGTTTGCTTTGCCTTAAACTACTTCACTATAGAAAAACAGTTCATCAAAGGCTTAAGCCCAGCATATATCCCATTGGAAAAATGCCTGTTATCTAGTTTATTTGATCATACTGTCTGTCAAGTGTTAATTACTTCTGGAAGTCCAAATTGAGGCTAATTGGCATGGCCTCCTGCACTATATAATTACAGAGTCCTTCCGCACGCCTATGAGACATAAACACCGAGCTGCTTCCTTGTGCTTTATCTTCGTTTCGCCTTACCTACAGCCCACTTAGGGGTGTTCTGCTTGAAGTCCTTTATGCACTGGGGCAGAGTCTTTAACAGTATCATTGAGGGTCTTGGTGGTAAGAGATTGGGAGCCCGGAAGACCTGTTCTCACAACTGTCTGTAACTTTGGTTCCAGTAGGTTCAACGGCCTCTTCTGGTCTCAGACACCAGCCACCACAAGAAGGCAAAAAAAAAAAAAAAAAAAAAAAAAAAAAAAAAAAAAAAATCATTTTTTAAAAAAGTTTTTGTGATGGTTGTTTTTTTTTATAAAGATTTATTTATTTTATATATTTTATATGAGTACACTGTTGCTGTCTTCAGACATAACAGACAGAAGATGGTATCAGATCTCATTACAGATGGTTGTGAGCCACCATGTGGTTGCTGGGAATTGAACTCAGGATCTCCGGAAGAGCAGCCAGTGCTCTTAACCGCTGAGCCATCTCTCCAGCCCGTGTGGTGGTTGTTAATAAGATTAACTTCAGGATAGGGGTGCCTGTGTCAGGTATAGGGACTTGCTACTGAGGATATGAGTTCTGTCTCCAAGACCCATGAGTTAGAAGAGAACTGATTCCCCAAGTATGTTGTGGCATACACACAAATACACATATATTCACATATACACACACATCACACAAACACATTTACACTTACACAACATACGTGCATATATATATATATTTATATATATATACACACACATACCTCACACACACACTTACCACACACCACACACATACTCAAACAAACACACATATACACATATGCACACCACAAACAAACATACATATTCACACATAAACTCTCACACATATGCTAAATAAATAGAAATTTAATTTTAAAATTTATTTAAAATATGGCTAATGTTAAAGTGAGTGGGATTACTTATCCAATTGCCTGATTGTTTCTGTCTTATTAATAAAAATTTTAAGGCAGGCAAGCATGGACTCAAATCCCTGCTCTATTTTTTTTAATTGAACAACTTTCTTTTAAAAAACAAAGATAAATGTACAGATTTTAAGCATTTTTGCATAAAAGTATACAAATACATTTTTGTCAGTACTTGGTTTTTTTAAAGGTTTGATAGGGTGCATTAAGATCTTACTAGTTACAATGAGCATAAAGTACATGTAAAACAAGATGTAACCTGGAAATAGTCAAAGTTTTCTTGGTGTGTAAAGATCACCCATAATGGTTTTTCATTTTCTTTCTTTTTTTTTTTTTCTTGAACTTCATATAATCTGTGAGTTGTTTCTGGGGTGTTCAGAGCTTTCTGGGGTTAGTATCCAATTATCAGTGACTGCGTATTATACCTGTTCTATTCTGACTAGGTTATCTCACTCAAGATGATATTCTCTAGATGCATCCATTTTCTTAAGAATTTCATAAAGCTATTGTTTCTGATAGCTGAGTAGTACTCCATTGTGTAAATGTACCACAATTTTTGTTTCCATTCATCTACTGAAGGACATCTGGGTTCTTCCCAGCTTCTGGCTATTATAAATAGAGCTGCTATGAACATTGTGGTTCATGTGTCTTTGTTGTATATTGGAGTGTCTCTGGGGTAAATGCCCAGAAGTGGAATAACTGGGTCTTCAGGTAGTACTATGTCCAATTTTCTGAGGAATCGCCAGACTGATTTCCAGAGTGGTTGTACCAGTTTATAACCCCACCAACAGTGGAGAAGTGTTCCTCTTTCTCTGCATCCTCACCAGCATCTGCTGCCATCTGGATCCTGCTCTATTTTTTATTATGTGGTCTTATTTAAGTTATTAAATAGCCTAAAATTTAATTTTTGACCAGTAGTTGAAGATAATAAACTGTATACAATCCACTTGAAGTAAAAATTCTAGAGAAGTACATATTCTTAATGAAGACAAAATTTCTTTAAGTTCTGGATGAAAGAAACTCAACCTCAGATCATTTACGATAACATCAGGGAATAATATTTTTATTTGAAGTAATTTTATATTTCAAAAAAAAGTTTAAAAATTGTTTCAAAATTTGCAAAAATATCACATGGAGTTTCTAGATGGGATTTTCCAAGACACACAGGATCCAAACATAAACCCCTCAGTACTGCATGCAGTTAGTGAAGCCAAGACACAAACAGTAATGAACTATTTAAGGTGGAAACTTGTTTGAAAGTCTACGGTTGTTCTTACTAGCCTAGTCTAGATACCACATTGAAAGGCTTCGTTTTCCCCTAGTTTCCTCTGACCTGGTCAATTCTTGAGCGTTTTTCTTTCTAAATGATGAGCAGTTTCATTCCATTGTTCCTGTGGATCAGGACCTGAAGCACTTCTGCTTCAAGCCCTCTCGTGAATTTGTAATTCTGTCTAACTTTTCTACAGCCACGACAATGTGCCGTGTCTAAGGCAACTTATAAAAGACAGCGCTGAATTCATGGCTCACAAATGCAGAATGCTAGAGTCGGTGGTGGTTTGAGGAGGTGTGGTCCCCATAGATTCATGTGTTTGAATGTGTGGCTGATAGGGAATGGCAGATATTAAGGGGTGTGGCCTTGTTGAAGTAGGTATGGCCTTTTGGAGGAAACTGGAAGGACCTGAACTACTAAATGGGAAGCCACTGTGGGTGCAGGCTTTGAGGTCTCCTAGGTTCAAGCTCTGCCTCATGCGGAATTCCAGTCTCTTCCCAGCTGCCTTCAGACCAAGATCTAGAACTCTTGGTTCCTCTAGCACCTGGACACTGCTGTGCTTCCAATTAAATGTTGTCTTTTATAAGAGTTGCCTTAATCATGGTGTCTTTTCACAACAACGGAAAAATCTAAGACAGAGCCTATGACTATCGGCCATTGCAGGGAGCACAATTGGACAGTTATTTTTGGAACTATCTCTTGCTGTATAAGACTATCCTTAATGCTAAGTTGCCACCGTCATCATCAAAACTGCTCATAAATAATCGTCCCAGCTGGCTGTGATGACTCTACCCTCCCTCAGAGCAAGAGGGGGTGAAGAGGATCATGGGACCTTTGCCTGAACAGCCAGCCACCCCTCCCCAACCAGTTAGCCACAATTCCGCACTAATTACAAGAGGAATACTCTACCATCTTCATGAGTTGGGATTTAAGGTCTTGCTGTTCAGGTGTATCCAGAGCTTGCTATGGTAGAATAACTGGGTTCTGTTTGTGCCAAATTGTATTGCCGCTGTTAGTTATGTTCTTGTGTTTGCCTTTCACCATCTAGTTGTCTCTGGTGTTAATTGGCCTGTGTCCCAGATGGGATCAGGACTCCTGGGAGGTGGGGGGGGGGGTAGCTGGAGCTTTGTGTCCTGGATTAAAGCAAGCCTCCTGGGGGACAGGCAGTGCTGTGTCTCTGGATAGAGCAGGCCCCCTGGCAGGGTTTTGGGGTGAGTCTCAGATACTCTGGTCTGTCCCAGGTGCAGGTGGAGGCACAGACTGGAAGCTGAGGAGCAACTTTAATCAATTAAAAGGTATTCAAATTCTATACTGATAAGGTAAATGAGTTTGATGTGCTAAATTAAAGCTAAAAACAATTAGGCAAATCAAGAGAGGAGACTTATATCTGCAATCCCAACACTCAGGAGGCGGAGGAAGAGGAAAACAATGGTTCATGGTCATTTTTGCCCATATATCAACTTCAAGGCTGGACTATATGAGACCCTGTCTCAAAAACAGCAATAAGGCAATAAAAAAGAAACCAACTACTTTCTATTTAATAATATGCCAGAAGCCCACTTTAAAAAAATACCTGAACAAAGTATACGTGTAGCTAAAGTATATACGAAATAATAAAATCATAGTGTCTGATGAAATAAGTCAAAGAACACAAAACATGCATTATCCTTTTCATCCTTGTTTTAAAACGATACATATCATTTAGCTTATACACAAACCACCCCTGGAAGTTTACAGTTTACATAAAGAATTAATAGCTTATTGTTCAAAGACTATGTACATATATGTGTGTGTGTGTGTGTGTGTGTGTGTGTGTGTGTGTGTGTACATTTTCAATACTTACCTTGAGAACAAGAGATACACTGTTTCTCTAGATACTGCTATACCCACAGGAAATTGCACATAGTAAATACTCATTAGATATCTGTGAACCGACATCCCCAGATGGACAGATATCCAATGGGGCTACAGCAAAAGGTTCACCTAAACTGGACACAAATATAATGTGAGTGTCCAACTCAACCAATCAAATCCTTCTCATCACACACGGAGAAGCTCAGCTGGAAGCTGACGAGAGCCTGCCACGGTCATTTCCACTGCGGTGAGGGTGACAGAGATGACGAAACTCTCCTCCCACACCTAGAAAATAGACTCTTCCTGTCTACCCTTGCTACCCAGCCCTTTTCACCGCCATCTGCAGTTACATTTGACACTGTGAAATTAATAGACTGAGTGGCTTCCCCACAAGCTCCAGCTTGGAAGGGGGCTTCCCCCCACACTGCACAGCTAGAAACAGCTGGTCTGGTAGGCAGGGACAGAGGGTGACTGCTTCAGAAGTGTCTGCTGTGTCTTGTCCCCCATCCTAGAGTGCCAGCCCAACCCACCCACTCTTCCTGGGGTAAAAGGAACTCACAGCACTCGGCCGTGGCTGCACTTCTTTATGAAAAACGTATCTGAAGCCCATGTTAATGAGCTCATGAATGTGAAACAGAAAAGCCCTAGACAAAAATGTGTATGGCGAAGAAGGTGTGCTTTTGTGATGTGTCAGGAAAGGTATGGCCTTTGTCTTGGTGGCTTGGAGCGCTAGGAAGTCCATCATCCCAAAAAGCCAAGATTCCTGAGCTGAACACCAGACCAGTCAATACAATAAACTGCCTTTCTCATCAACATACAAAGCAGCTGATCTCATACAAAATTACAGTTAGGTGAACACTGGAAAGGAGTTCTTGGTGGCTAACATCTTAAACCTCATCCAAAATCTACTATAGATCTTGTTAGCTGGTTTTTCGTGACTATAATAAATAGCGACACCAGACTACGGCAGGCCTTCCCTCCTCGGTAGGCTTCCCTGAATCACCCTAATAGACATGCCCGAAGGTTTGCTTCCTGAATAATTCTAAACCCTGTCAAGTTCACAATCAAGACAGACCACCGCAATACCACCCAGCGGCTTAATTTCCAAGTCTCCCCTCTGAAAGGCTCAACTACCTCCCAACTGTATCCCAGACTAGGAAGGAAACCTTTGATACATGTGATTAAAAGACACTGTAGATGGAAACAATTTAAATGACAGCAACGTTAAGGCCTCGCTGCTTTCTTTTCTTCACAGATGTGTCACTGTTCTTAGCCGAGGGAATTAAATCACTGAGAATTTCTCACCTTGCCCAAGATCAGATATTCCTGCTGCTTATGACAGCATCTGCATTCAAAAGCAAGTCCCTCAGACCCAAAAGTTAGTCTTATGGCCAGCAGGGTGGCTCGGCGGGGTAAAAGGCGCTTGCTGACAAGCCCTGAGACATGAGTTTCAGACCTAGCTTTCACACAGTGGAAGGAGAGGAGTAACTTCCACAAACTGTCTTCTGACTTACACATGAGCCCATGGTACCCTCCACATACACACAAGTGTGTGCGCGAGGACACACACACACACACACACACACACACACACAGCTAACTGCAGAGCTAGCACAAGAAGCAGATGTGGGGTGACGAGGTCACATGGGATAAGCATTTACTCTACCACTTAGGAGCTGCTGCTGAGACCCCAGGGTCTTCCTTAGATTCCTCCACCTATAAAAAGGGCACAGTCAGGTACAATAAGCAAAATGAAGATTATATATGTAATGGACTTAGAAAGGTACCTTATAAGGAATAGTGTTGTGTCAAGAGACCGCTCAAAGATTAAAAACAAATAGGGCTGGGGGGAGGTTTCTGAGTACACACCTAAGATGGGGGAGAAAGCTCCTCAGAAAAGAATATGGGCAGTGAACGAGGAATAGAACCTTAATGAAGACACCCTCAGACATTGTGGGTTCTGCCAAAAATGACTACCCAGAACATTGTTCTTATGGGCTCTGTGGTGGCTGTTTCCTAGTCTTTAAAGATGAAAGGCATTGCTTTGTTGAATCATTTCAAAAAGAATTGCGTGGATGATGAAGTCTACACAATCTGCAGTCCTGAGTGGGATTTATTTTCAGCTCAGGCAGAGGCTTCAGGAAGCAAAACGCTGACTTTCATTCCTAAATGAACATCAGTCCTCACGGCTCCTCCACTCAGAGCTGCCAGCAGCGGGGGGCCTAATAGTTTGAGCTGCACAGCTGGGCTCTGAGCCTAGGGCTCCCGGTGACTTTTCAGAGAGCTTCCTGATTGGTTTGTTTCCGTGGGATTTGGATCAAGATGAAAAATGAACCCAAGGTTATTTGGAAGCAGTTCGCATTGAGGAGGCCTTCAAACGCCACAAATCACAAATAAAAAGCAATCTGTAACTACTGAGTGATAACCCCGGAGTCCTCCGTACTTGCTAATGCTCAGCGTGGGGGTGGGAATGAGTGACGTGGATACCCGTGTTTTCAAAAGTTAGAAAAATCACCTTAAGGTCCAAGTCGTTTGGAAGAGTTGTAACCGCCATTTTACTCGGAGCGAAAATAGCCTCGCGTGAGGGAAGAAATCGCATTTGAATTTCCCAGCACTGGGATAAAAGCACTGTTCAGAGACGATAGTGATTGAGAAGTCACCCCCAGTCTCCAATACCCACTCGAGTTCCTGCCCCCGCAGGCTCACTACCCACAATCCACCCAGTTCTGTGGCAATCAAAATGGGGTTATGCAGACTTAAGAGCACATCAATCTTTAATGCGAAAAGGAGAGAGAGAACCCAATACAGCCATCTCAGGGGCTCCTAACTACTAAAATGGCTTTCCAATCGCCGTTTATCACAATCTCTCTTCTTCTTTTTTGGTGGCATTTGTGTTAACCCTGACCCTGCATTCTGGCCTGGAGCAGCCCTCCTGGACATGTTCTCTGCCTTCACGAGCCAAATCAGTCATTTTTCATTGCAGGCCGAAGAACCACCATTTACCAGGCAGCTTGTGATGCCATGAAGCACCCAGACAGAAATGTAATAAACAGTGTGTGAATTACAGTTTGGACATTTAAAAAATGCTCCGGGCTCCATTTCACAAGACATTTGCATTTGTAATGAAAGAGAAAAATATCCATGACTGAGTTTCCAGGCGCAGGTTAACAGGCCCTTTTATGTTGTGAGGGTTTTTTTTTTTTTTTTTTTTTTTTTTTTTTTTTTTTTTTTTCTGCAGGAGCAATTACAGATTGTACACAGATTCATTATTTCTTGAGCCCTTTATCAGGACATTTCCCCATACATCTAATTTGTCCTGTCTGAAATGTAACTTGACATAAGGGATTTTCTTAATTGCTTTTGAAACTCTTCCAAGATAATCGCTGCTTTTTGGAGCATGATAAAAGGCAGTAGACAATATTGCCAGTCTGTCTCAGGAACGTGCACAAAAGTTTTGGGCTACAAGACAGCAAAAAAAAAAAAAAAAAAAAAAAAAAAAAAAAAAAAAAAAAAAAAAGAAAAGAAAAGAAAGAAATTATGATGTTGGCCTTTTATACTACTTAATATCTCCATTTTCATTTCCTTCCAATTTAAACAGCATTGTCATGTACAGAAATAGTAAAAAGAAGTTGCCCCATGTTGTCTGCCCCACTAAAATGACTATTTTCAGGATATATATCATTCAGGCTCCCGAGATAAAGGAGTTACCACCATGCCTGGCACCATGCCTGGCCTTGTTTGTTTGTTTTTAAGTATTTTCCTTGTTATTCTGCACAATTTTAACCAGAGGGTTAAGCTGAAAGTAAAATATTCAAATTGGGGAAGAAAAGAAAAAACAAGAGGTGCTTCTGATGTACTGAAAGGCACAACTGTGCTCCATAAATATGCGTAACCAGTACGCATCAATTAAAACAAACATAAACTTAAAGCCTGTGTTTCTACAGTCTTCCTTTAAGCAAACAATAGTGCATCCATTGTGCTTAGGAGAAAATTTTACCTTGAGTTTTAAAGCTGCCAGCTTTAATTTTTAAAAAAAGTTTAGTCATGAGTCAAACTGTATTCACCCCTACATTCCTATAACCTGACAAGACAAAACGGACCTTGTAGTAATAATTTAGTTTATTGACCTTGTGATGGGAAGATTTGGGACTCTTTCAAGTTCCAAATCTAACCACATCTATCCTTGAAATAACTCTTTCTTACTATGGTCTGAGGGAGGTAGGACTGTGCCATTGGAAAGAGTTGATATCATGACTAAACTGTAGCCTATAAAATAAAGGGGATGTGGGCTGCTGTGCCAGCTCAGTGGTTAAGAGCTCATCCACAGGTCTTGAGTTCAAGTCCCAGCAACCACATGTAATGGGTCTGATTCTCTCTCCTGGTGTGCATGAAGACAGAGCACTCACATACATAAAATACACAACTAAATAATTCTTAAAAAGATAAAGGAGGAGATTCACAAACCAAGGAATTCAGTGGCCTTTCCTATAAAACCAGCAAGAAAACAATGACATCACTCTCACAGATACAAAGAACTGAAGGCGACCATCAACCTGGATAAAATAAAACCTCAGAGCACCGTCAACCCAGATGAGCTGGGGTCATATTCTCTGCTCACAGACACAGGCAGGAGTTGCTCCAAAAAACTAAATAGGTTCACTTCTCCCATAGCCTTTATTTTCCACTACCTCTGGTGGGTGGTGAGCTAAAAGGAGGTTAGAGCATTTAAGAACCATCATTCTAAATAGGTTTTGAAAACAAAAAGTAAAGTTACAAACAAGCCTACACACATTCACACATAGAATGGTTAAAGCAAAGCCCCAGCAAGCAGACTCCAAGTGTTAGATCCTCAAAGCGAGGACCCCCAAGCTCCGTCCCAGGAAAGGGGACACCCCAAATCACTCACAAGAAGCGGTCTTGATGCAAACTGCAAGAGGATTTTTAATCCAAGCGCGCCAGGGCCCACAGTTGTACACCACACAGGGGTAGAGAACTGCACACCCCGAGTGCAGGATCGGGACAGCTTTTATAGGGTTCACAATATATCCCGCGAATCATTTTAAATTATCTAAGCCCAGGTTTTCTAGGCCAATCATTGTAAACCATCTAAGCCAGTGCTCAGGGGACCAATTGTGTTAAACTAAGCCCCCCCCCCCCTGCTCCATAGACCAGTCAGTTCCCTATAGTCTCAGAGGTCTGTAATTTCGTGGTCTCCTGGGTGGGGGTGATAATGGCAGTCAGGAGAAGTCACTAGGGTCGGGGGGTTTCTATGGTGCAAGCAGTTTGCGGAAGCCAGGTAAGCGGTTAAGTCAGCGTATTGCCTGTTAACTTACTAGGCCCGGCTCGAGTGTCCAAGGGCCTGTCCTACACCCTTTCACCCAGTTTCGTACAGAAAGCAGGCTCCGGAACAGCAAGGAGTGTGACCTTATATCTGCTTACTGGCAGAGAGCAGGGTCTGGAATTTGAGGTACTTAGGGGTTCTTAGGCATGGGGGTTAAGGTTCCTTTAGAGTGAGGTAGCTTGTGGTCCTTGGAGAGGTTAGGCCATATTTTTTATCCTTTCACAAGCATTTCCCAAATATACAATTAGTGGAGGGAACAAGGTTCTGACCCCTGCCCTTTATTCTTTCTTCCATTACTTATCTAGCCCAGCAAAGTCTTTCAAGAGGTATAAAATTACAATGTGATTACCATTTTAGTTTTCCTCTAGTGAATGATTGTGAAAAAAGTGTGTTCCCCAGTACCTTTACAAGAAATAACATTAAGTAGTATAGGTAAAGATAACAAATTACTCCACCAAACCCATATACATTCGTAACTAAGCAACTTGTTATAGATTCAGTTTCTCTTACGGGCAGGCAGCAATGTGTGGTTACAAAAAAAAGGAATAATTATTTTATTATTTTTAAAGATTTATCTTATGTATATGAGTACACTGTCACTGTCTTCAGACACACCAGAAGAGGGCATCAGATCTCATTACAGATGGTTGTGAACCACCATGTGGTTGCTGGGATTTGAACTCAGGACCCCTGGAAGAGCAGTCAGTGCTCTTAACTGCTGAGCCATGTCTCCAGCCCTATTTTATTATTAATCTTTAAAGGCAATGTAAGAATCTTAAACAGAATCACAAATCTAAACCTTTATAGAAAGAGCTGTCATACCACGTTAAATTCTCAGAATGGTCACCTGTTCATCAGCAATTCTTAATAAGTCGCATCAGGAAGCCGAGGGCAAAAAGATGGGTATGAGAAATCTATCACCTGTCCAGCCTCAGTGAGAGTCATATCAGCAAGTTCTTGTTCCCTGACCATAAAAAAGTCCCTAGTTTAACTATTATCTAGTAGAGAACGTGCCTTTCTGAACTTTATTGTTTCCTAAGATTTTCTAAATCGGAGCCAGTAATAAAAAACATTTCAACCTAGTTTCACTAACAATTTCATTTTTACAAACGTTTTCTAAGGGTGGTGGTGATGGCTGACAATTTGTATCTCTAAGTTCTTCCCTAGGATGGAAACTGAGTCATGAATCTGCTCCAGCAGCAATGGCTGAGAGAGAGCATTATTATTGTGAGTGCCAGAAATACCACCCAGTGAGGGTCTGGAAGCTCCTTAGTTTTCATATAATCCTTAAGTTAAGAGGAATATGAGAAACCACCAGACTGATTTCCAGAGTGGTTGTACCAGCTTGCAACCCCACCAACAGTGGAGGAGTGTTCCTCTTTCTCACATCCTCGCCAGCATCTGCGGTCACCTGAATTTTGGATCTTGGCCATTCTGACTGGTGTGAGGTGGAATCTCAGGGTTGTTTTGATTTGCATTTCCATGATGACTAGAGATGTTGAGCATTTCTTTAGGTGCTTCGCAGCCATTCAATATTCCTCAGTTGAGAGTTGTTTAGCTCTGTACCCCATTATTTAATAGGGTTATTTGATTCTAACTTCTTGAGTTCTTTGTATATATTGGATATTAGCCCTCTATCGGAAGTAGGATAAAGATCTTTTGCCAATCTGTTGGCTGCTGTTTTGTCCTATTGACAGTGTCCTTTGCCTTGCAGAAGCTTTGCAATTTCATGAGGTACCATTTGTTGGTATCTATCTTAGAGCATAAGCCGTTGGTGTTCTGTTCAGGAAAGGCTCTTCCCCACGTTCTCTTCTATTAGTTTCAGTGAACCTAGTTTTATGTGGAGGTCTTTGATCCACTTGGACTTGAGCTTTGAACAAGGAGATAAGAATAAATCCGTTTGCATTCTTCTGAATGCTGACTGCTGGTTGATCCAGCACCATTTGTTGAAAATGCTGTCTTTGTTTTCCACTGGACGGTTTTAACTCCTTTGTCAATGATCAAGCAAACATAGGTGTGGGGGTTCATTTCTGGGAAGAACCCAGATGTCCTTCAACAGAGCAATGGAACATTTACACAAAAGGAGTACTACTCAACTATTAAAAACAATGACTTCACGAAATTCTTAGGCAAATGAATGGAACTAGAAAATATCCTGAATGAGGTAACCCAATCACAAAAGAACACACATGGTATGCACTCACTGATAAGTAGATATTAACCCAAAAGTTCAGAACACTCAAGATAAAATTCACAGATCATATGAAGCTCAAGAAGGAAGACCAAAATGTAGATGCTTCAGTCCTTCTTAGAAGGGGGAACAAAATACTCACCAGAGTAAATACAGGGACAAGTGGAGCAGAGACTGAAGGAAAGGTCATCCAGAGACTGCCCCACATGGAGATCCATCCCATACGCAGCCACCAAACCCAGTCACTATTGCTGATGCCAAGAAGTACTTGCTGATGCCAGGAACCTGATATGGATGTCTCCTGAGAGGCTCTGCCAGAGCCTTACTGATACAGATTAAGATCTTGCAGCTAACCATTGGACTAAGCACTGGGATCCCAATGGGGGAGTTAGAGAAAGGAAGGAAGTAGCTGAAAGGATTTGCAACCCCATAAGAAGAACAACAATACCAACCAACCAGACCCCCCAGAGCTCCCAGGGACTAAACCACCAGCCAAAGAGCACACAAGGAGAAACCGGCATATATAGCAGAGGATGGTATTGTCTGGTATCAATAGGAGAAGCCTTGGTCCTTTGAAGGCTCATTTCTCTAGTGTAGGTGTAGAGGTGGGAGCGGGTGGGTGGGAGGGGGAGCATCTTCATAGAAGCATTTGGGTGGAGGTGCGGATGGGGGAGGAAGGATAAATGGGGAAACTGGGAGAGGGGATAACATTTGAAATGCAAATACATAAACTATCCAATAAAAAAAGGTGGGGGGTGTGAGAACAGCACGTAGAGCAGCACTCCTCAGGACACGTGGTGGTCCTGGGGTAGTACCCTACTGAGGCTCACCCATGTGGCTGTGATAACCGATTTTCCACATTCCCTGAGTTCTAAAGTCATCTGTTGTTCCTCCTGCATGGGCTTTGGCACCCACTGAATCCAAGGAACTCCAAAAATCCTCAGGTAAGTTATAGTTAGGAAAATCCAGTATACCTGCTGGGGGCTGCCACAAGCATTAAGATTTTGTTTTTCCCTGCAGAGTCTGTGCTTGATAAACACTTCAAAACATCATTAACATGTCAGAGCACACCTGGCCACAAGGTTCTCCCAGCTTTCCTAAGTCCCAGACTGTTGCAGGGTCGTGCCCCCCCCCCCTGGGTAGCATACCCCAGCCGCTACCCTGAACTCTCCAGCCCTGAAGGTCTGGCTGCTTTTCCCTATCTAATCCCTCTTGCACCTTGGTTCCCTCTCTTCCTTTTTCTTTCCCATCTCCCTCTGCCCACGGGGGAGATAATCAGGGTCTTAGTCACCGTTGGACTCTCACAGACGCCTCCTACTCTATGCTCTATGACATAAATCTATAATAAACTTGGGGCTGGAGAGATGGCTCAGCGATTCAGAGGACTATCTGCTCTTCCAGAGTCCTTGAGTTCAATTCCCAGTAACCACACTGGTGTCTCAAAACCGTCTGGAATGGGATTCAATGTCTTCTTCTGGTGTGTCTGAAGACAGCGACAGTGTACTCACATACAACAAATAAATCTTTTAAAAAATCTATAATAAACATTTTCCTCCACCATACCTAGGTGCAAGGATGCCCTTCCCTTTGTATTTCTTTGTTTTATGCACATAAAAGGGGCTGGAGAGAAGGATTAATGATTACAGGAGTGTACTTGCAAGGTTCAGAGCCAACCTCTGGTGACTCACTACAGCCTGTTACTCTAGCTGTAGGGGTTTCAAGAGCCTCTTCTAGATGCACACACCAGCACACAGACATATACGTTGCTTATTTTTTAATCAATCTTTAAAATAAACTATAGAGTTGGAAATACATGGGTTATAAATATCTAGAGTTGGAATTACATGGGTTATAAACATCTAAGTACATAGATGCTAAATATACTGGTAAAAAGTCAGAACATCATCAGGTTGTCCTCTATCAAGGGGTTGGGGGGGGTGAGTAATAAAACAATGTGAAGGAAGTAGAGCAGCTGGGACTTTGTGTTCTCCCAGGGAGGATGTAAAATGTGCAGCTACTATAAACAGCAACCTGATAGTCTTTCCAGAATGAAAAAGAGAATTACCAAGCAGTCAACCCAGAAACTCAACTTCTGTGTATTTACATAAGTGAATTGAAAGCAGGGTCTCAGAGGGGCATCTGACATGAAGGTTCACAACAACCTCCAAAAGGTAAAAGCAACACAAATGTCCAACGGGCAATAAAATGTGGTGTATACGGTGACCAGGGCATTGGTTTTAGCATCTGCCAAGCCTGGCGCGTGCTATGAGAATATGACCCTTGGAGGGCATTATGATGCTGAACTAAAACAAACCAGTAAAATGCAGATACTGTGTCATCTTAAGTATAAATCAAACTCAGGGACTGAGGCATCTGTGCAGTATGCTTACATTGCAGGTAAAACATAATCGCACGTGCACACACATACACATTTTAGAAACTAGACAATATAGCAATCTGAAGAACATTCCCCAATTCTTCCTTTTTAGCTTTTGCTATGTAATGAGAGCTGACCTCAAACTCACAGTAATCCTGCCTCAACCCCCCAATGCTGGGAATACAGGAAATGTAACATCGCGCCCAGCTAGCAGGCTGTGGATGTGGTAGTCCCTAGCAGTGCAGCAGTCTGAGAACTGCTGCTGTAACCAAATGGTCCAGATAGGCCAACTTTTAAAGTCCTTAAGACAGTGTTGGGGCTAAAGTCATCGAACAATGACAGCCCAGATGACCTCCTGACAGCTGCACAGCTGATGTTACAGTATGTAATTTACAAACTAAACCAAGAGAACGTCTGGCTTAGAGTTATTCCTCATAGTGACTTATTTTCTTGAGACAAGGTCTCACTATGTTGCTCTGGCTTGCCTGATACTTGCTGATTCTTAATATTTAAACCAGGCTGGACTCAAAGGCAGAGGCCTATCTGCTTCTGATGGGGGTGAAGACACACACTACCATTTCCAGTGGTCCTTACATTAAAAAGAAAGCAAATACAGAAGCTTAAGTGTTACATGCCAGCAAGTATTTATTATTATTATTATTATTATTATGCAGAAGTGGTCAAAAGACTTACAAGGCTCATTATTATAACCACATGTATGAAACATCACTTAGTGAGATAGAAGGAAAGAGACATATATAAGTATTTATAGTAAAAAAATACACACACGTGCACTCTCTCAAGGGTTTGCCACACGGTGCTATGAAGGAGGCCTCAGGCTATCCAGGTTCTGATATACATAACACATTAAAGAATCAAGCATTTAAAAACCATACTTAGAGTTGCAAAAATAAAGTTTTCTTTTCTCCAAGCATTTGTGATCTAGGCTCAAGCAAAGCAAACAAGGAACACCGATGATTTTTATATGACTCTGCACACACAGAAACTATCAATATACAGGAGCCAACAAACAACAGCAAAAAAGGAAGCTACAGGAATGAACCATTTCATCCAAAGTCTGACCGTCCGTCTCATCCCGCCCTCGGACATTACAAATCATAATTTACATTGCTTGAGTAGCAAGGGAAGCCAGAAGAAAGCAATCAACAGAAAGCCATGGCTGCCCTCTAGGTCCAACGTTCCCTAGAGCAACAGCATCATTTACCTGAAGGAACACGTGTTACAGCTGAGAAGTACTCATACAAAACTATTTCCTTTATTTTTAAAAAAGTGCCACAGACTATACTTTTCACCCAGAAGAATGCACAGCACTAATGAAAGACGGTCTGTCTCCATCTCTTGTCGATGAGAAAAGGCCAGAGTGATTCTTTGACTCCAATCCGAAATGGTGTCCGTTGGCCAATGCCCAAGGTCTCCAATTTGGAGCAATCAAGCTGAGCATTTTTGGGGCGTTGTGCTCCTATGACAGGGCTGTCAGTAATCTTTAAAGAAAAACCAAAGAGATCATGAGAAAAAGGAACTAGCATCTTGAGGCTTGCTTCAGTTTTCCTTGAGTGCACAAAACACAGAAAGCATGCTGCCATCAAGACGGCAGAGTGGGTGCCTGTACGAGTTAGACAGTGCTCAGTGTCAGAAGAGACAGTGGGTGTCACCCTCCACCGTGTGGATGGATTCAGGTTGTCAGGCTTTACAGCAGATAACCCCACCCCATCCCCCTCCCAGCGAGCTCTCCAGTCCCTCCCATGCATCTCTATAAACTTCATCAATACACTGAGACTTCTGTAGGGATGATTTACCAGCAGACACTGTCAACATTCAAGCCAAGTTCATTTTGACTAGCTACCCAAAAGGGAAAGGCGTCATCAACAGGCATTAACAGCCTTACGGAGTCAGGAGGCGGCTGTCAAGACTTACGGGTCTTAGGTGGCTGCTGGGGAGGTTGAAGGCGTCTGCGATTGCACAGGCCATTTCATACTTGGTCATCTGTTCATTGCCAGACCAGTGAAAGGTTCCCTTGATGGACGGATCCTAACAACAATTACCAAAAAGGAAAGAAAGACAAAAATACAAAAAACAGTTTCAGATTTCTGCTTCCATATAGTAAGGTTTGGCAGAGAAAGTTAATTTGAAAGGTCCAAGAATGTAAACCCACTTTTTTAAAGTATTTTCTTCAAAATACCTAAAATTAAATGTCCAAAAATATCTCCACACTAAAAGCAATTTATAGAAATAAGAACTTTTTGAAAAAATACAAATGGCTTCAAATTAGATGGTGACTAATTTTAGTGATCATTTTAAATTATTCTAAGGTCCAATCAAAATTTAACGTAGTTTTGAGACAGGATCTTGCAGCCAAAGCTATCCTCTAAGTGAGCTTGTAGCTGAGGCTCACCCCCAGCTTCACCAGCTCAGGGAGCACAGGTACACACCACCACATGGGGTGTGGGATGCTAAGATTCAACACGGGCCTTTGTGCACACTACCAGGCAAGCACTCCATCATCCGAACCACATGCCCAGTCCCACGCTTTTGTTTTAAGCAGAGTTTTACTATGTAACCTTGGCTGGCCTCAACTCAGTACAGGGACAGCAGGCCTAGGCTTCATAGGGTCCTCTTTCCTCTGCCTCAGATGCTGACATTACAAGTTTGCACCACCAAGCTCAGCCACAAAATCATTTTGAAATGAACCCAATAAACACAATTAGCACACACCAATAAGCCTAGCATTTGGGGAAGCTGAGTCAGAACAACAGCCTTGAATGGGAGGTTACCCTGAGCAATAAAAAGCTCTGCCTCGAGAAACCGGAAGAGATGAATCAATTAGTTAAGTACTATTAAGAATGCCATGCTCTGACAGTAATTTTCAGTGTTGCTGAGGTTTTTTTCTTTTTGAACAGATTTCAAAAGGCTCCTTAGCTAGTAGAATTGTGTGTGTTATGTTGTGTGTGTGTGTGTGTGTACACTCAGGTGTGTATGCCCCGGCATGTTTGTGGAGGCCAAAGGGCAATGTCTGGGGTTGGCTCCTGCCTTCCACCTACTTCACAGAAGGGCCAGTTTATCCACTTCCTACCCTGGCGAGATTTTCACACAGCAGCACAGGGCAGCCATGCTGTGACCAGCACTGTTTGTACCCTGATTAAACTATCCCCCGTCTTCCCACAGGCACTGTATTTACTGCTAACTTCCCAAATGCTTAAAAGCATTTCCCACTCTAGGTTGGAGGTGGCTAAGTGCTTGTAAGTGCTCACTGTTCCTTGGACAGGACCTGGGTTCAGTTCCCAGGGATCCAATAGCCTCTGGCTTCCTTGGTCACTTTCACACATGTGGTGTACACAAATTCATGAAGACATACACACGCACAATAAATTAAAAAAAAAAAACAAAACAAAAACAGGAACCTGAGCTGTGAGTAGTTAACATTAGGAAGACAGACAGTATCTCTGTGTTTGAATTTATTTCCTGTGTATAAGCCTCATGAATTCAGCCTCTACGCTGTAGAACTTGCTTTGTTTGATTTTCTCTACTTTTAGGGGCTGGAGAAATGGCTCAGCAGTTAGGGCACTGACTGCTCTTCCAGAGGACCCAAGTTCAATTCCCAGCACCTACATGGCAGCTCACAACTGTCTTTAATTCCAGTTCCATAGGATCTGACACCCTCACACAGACATGCATTCAGGCAAAACACCAATGCACATAAAATAAATTAAATAAAGTTAAAAAAAAAACCACATTCAACTTTGTCTGTGATAATCTACGTACACCTAAGTTCCAGCGTGAGGGAGAAGCAGACTTTTCAGTAAGGTAGAAGTCAGGGCCCATCCCCCGAGACTTACCAGCATCCTCTTCTCTGCCAGCTGCCGGCACACACTGGCTACGTCTTTCACGTGTGTGGGGAACCTCTGCTGCCAATGGTCCATGTTTGCTGACTTGTTGCTGAACTGCACCTTGTCGAACATAACAGTCACAGCACTTTCTTCAAGCTTCTCAACTTCCCCATAGAGAACAGGAATTCTCAGCACAGCAGCCCCTAGGGACAACACATCAAGATATTTTATGGCTCCCTCTTTCCTAAGTTTTGGTGAAAAGAGAACCTGTGTGGATTTAAATAGCAAAAAATTAGAAACATTGTTTTCTAATAAAAATATATTAGGATGGTAAGTAGTGGCTCATACTGAATGAGCTTAAAGATAATCATGGTTATTTTAAGTGCCTTCTGTTATATAGAGAATTTTATCTAATTTGTTATGATGGCCATTATAAATAGAGCCCATCGGGGCAAATGAAACGAATACTCATGACTGATGTTCAAATGAAGACAATAGCACTGAAGAACAATTTAGGACCAAGTGGGAAACCATCTCTACAGCCTACATGATCGACAGCAGGGTTACATCAGTGTGAGCTTTCCTCCCGACTGTACAAGCTCGCTGTTGGTCCTAGAAGATGCAAAACCAAGTGTTTGGAGGCTGATTTGTCACTGAATGTGGCCACGTTTATACACGCTGATCAATCTTGGGGGTAGGGTTGAGCACTGGCACACTTACAACCTCAGAAGAATTATTAAGATTTGATTTTATACTGGTCCCAGGTGGGTGGTTAACACTTTAAGTAGACATATATTTCCTTTTATAATTACTAAGCAAGTAAACAAAGGTCTTGTTATGGTCTGAATGTTGTACCAAAAACTATACATAAAAATTTAATTCCTAGTCCAACAGTGTCTCACTGTGTGGAGGTAGCGGGGATGGAGGGGGAGACATGCTGGTGTGTGCATGTGTGTTGGCGTGGGGAGGTGCGCTGTGGAAATGTTTAGGTCATGAAGACACACTTGAATAAGCATTATACAAAAATTCCTATCGTAAGAGCCTCTTAAGAGCCTTCATTCTCTGTGTGTCTTCCTGAGGAATCAGCACATGGGGAGATTTTGTGTTCCCAGTTTTAAATAAATTATTTGTATATATACATGTGTGAACATAGACAAACCTGGGGAAAATGATGGCATAAAATACTTCTAAAATGTTATTACATTGTGTGCGTGTGTGTGTACATGTGTGAAAATCAGAGGACAACTTGCAGGAAGCTGGTTCTCTCCGTCCACTACATGATATTGGGAATCAACTCATATCACCAGCTTTGTGACAATCACCTTTACCTATTGACCTATCTCACCTGCCCATGCTGTCTAATTTCTAGTAACCTACAGTCCCTGTTTTCCCCTTTCTTTCTTTAATTAGAAGGGGAGAGGACAGGAGCGCTCTATATAGCCCAGGCTATCCTAAAACTCACAGTGTTTCTGCCTCAGCTTCCGGAGGCTGGGGTTTGGGAATATAAAATGCAACCTCTGGCATATGCCAATTCTGAATATTTCTAGTAAATTAAGAACACGTCTCCCCATGAATAACAAAACAGCCTTCAAAAACGACCAGAGACAAGGATGCTGAATCTTACCTAAATTATTCTCCAGGACTGCCTTTTCTCCGTCTAATTTTGTTTTTCCATACAGATTCAGGGGACATGGTATATCTTCTTCTGTGTAAGGGGGATTTGTGCCATCAAACACATAATCTGAGCTAATGTAGATGAGAAATGCTCCAATCGCAGCTACAGAAAGAAAAGATAAATCCACTGAATTACTTTTGCGTGGAATTTAGAATGTTTTGTGTGTCTCATGATTTTCTTTGTTTTCCCTGAGATAAACAAAACCACATGTAAGACAGCTACGAAACTTTCAACTTAAAGAAAAAAAACAAGAAAAACAGTGAGGGAGGCTGGGAAGATGGCTCAGCACCTAAAAGCACTGGCTGTTCTTCAAGAGGACCTGGGTTTGGGCCCTAGAGCCCACGTGGATGTTTCAAACCTGCTGCCACTCCAGTTCCGGGCATCTGAAGCCCTCTTCTGGGCCCCAAGGACAGCAGGCATGCAGACAGTGCACAGACATACACGCGCCCTATGAGTGCACGCACATCAAGTAAACGTCTCGGGTAAATGATAATGGAGCATTACCTGCCTCCTTCGCTAAGTTCCCAGAGGCACCCACATTCAGCTGCGAGGCAGCGTCTGGCTGACTCTCGACAACATCTGGTCTTCTCTCCGCAGCACAGTGCACTATGACGTGAGGCTGAAAGTTAAACACGGAGTTGGAACCCACAGTGGAGAGAACAGAGAAGCACGGCTCCGGAAGTCACATGCCTTCAGTTAAGAAGGTCATCTCTGCTTTTATCTTCCTCTTGTTGTTTTCAAGACAGCCCTAGTCTTCCCGGAACACAGACATTTACTGCCTCTACTGGGACTCAAGGTGCCTTAAAGGTGTGTGTTACCACCATTAATACAGTTGTTATACTTCATCTTTCTTCAAAAACGAAACACACACACACACACACACACACACACACACACACACACACACACACACGTTCTGCAAAGGAAAGAACAGTTTATTTTTATTTTATTCTATATGTTATTTTAGGCAGTGCTAGAGATCCTAAAACTTTGCACATCACATGTGCCAGGTTCTAGACAAGACAAGAACTTAGGAATCCTTAGACAAAAATGCAGAAAACTATTAGTAACCCCCTATAATCACAATAAGCCTCTATCCCAATGTGGGGGGACAGTCACCACCAACATGTCCATTGTCACTTTTTACTCCAGGCCCCACAGACTGCAAAGGACTCTACCACAAGGCTCCACCCCAACTCTGATAGTTTACATGACAAAAGGCAAGTAGGATCAGCTGCAGGTTAACGGCCTAGAGACCACGTGTCCAGGTGAGCAGAAGCAGCCAGGCCGCACGGATCACCTAGGTTTCCATTGCTATGGATGGAAAACAACTTGAGGAGGAAATGCTGTTTCACTTGCATCCTGAAGTCCACCACTGAGGACAGTCGGTGCAGGGAACGGATGAGCTACGCGCACTGGCTTGCTCCCCAGGACATGTCCAGCCTGATTCCATAAGCAACTCACACACACCCACAGTCATCACGGACCAGTGTGTCAGAGGCTCTCTGTAGAGGTGACACTAGCCACAGCACAGCAGTAAAGAAAGATAAGCACCAGGTCTTCACATCTGAGTGAAGAGAGACAGTTAAAGAGCTGATGTCCAAACAAGGATGGGGGGAATCTTCTTAAAGGTCTTCAATGCAAGAGCAGAGCAAGAGCTAAGACTGGTAATGCCAGAGGCTGAAACTCTCAAGGCTAACAACCATTTATAACTCTAGTTTCAGAGGCTGGAGAGAGAGCTCAGTGGTTAAAAGCATGGCTGCTCTTCCAGAGGATCCAGGTTCAGCTCCCAACAGCCACAAGGCAGCTCAGAACTCTCTGTAGTTGCAAGGGATCCGACACCCTCACAGACATATTTGCAGACAAAATGCCAATGCACATAAAACAAGAATAAGTAAATCAGGAGGTCAGACCTGATCCTGGCCTCCACAGGCCCAATATGCATGTGATGTACAGACATACATGTAGGCAAAACACCCATATAGTAAGCCGGGGAAGGGGGGGAGACAGGGACAGACAGACAGAGTGGCAGAGAGGGAGAGAGAGTCCACACACCCAGTTTTCTCAAAAATTGCTCAAGGAGACATAATCTACGAATTGTTTTCAGAGGTGAATGTGCAGAATCTGGGACGTTTTCAAATACAACCTCCTAGTTCCGTCACAGGTGTAATACATCACTCTCTGGGCACCCAGCCTGCAATCCAGTTTCCCTGTGTTTCTAATATTCATGATGTGCTCCCAGAATCGCACTGTTAGAGAGAACCAAAGCTGAAATCTATGGCAAGGAGAACGAAGTCTTCATTTTCCCCTAACTTTTCTCGGATTATGGCAAACAGGTTACTCAAGTTCCCCTGACCATACTTTCTTACCATGAAGGCTGACATTATTTCTTCTTTTTTTCCCTTCAGTTCCCAGATGACACCCTAACCCTTCAGGGCAAGACTCAGGAGGAAAGCCGTGCATCAACACAAGCCACACCTCTCGACAAGGCTGCGCAGGACAGGGAGCAGGACGCAGCTCTGAGACAGCACCTGCCTGGCTCCAGGCCCTCTGGCCAACACCACACACCACTCCAAGTCACGCAAAGGAAGCACACGCTGCACCGTGGTGGTTTCAAGCTCAGCCAGACAACTCCCGATCGAGCACATACACTACTTCTAATATACAGACCCATACCTGGAAATCATGAATGAGGTGGTGAACTGCTTCAGAATCCAACAGGTTCACCTGCTCGAATTTCGGCCTCGCTCTTCGGAAGCCACAGCCAACCGCGTGCCAGTTGCTCTGCTGAAACTCTTTGTAAACCGCTCTGCCAAGAAGCCCAGTGGCGCCAGTAATGAGAACCCGCCGGCTAGGGATGTTCACTTCCTCCTAGAAGTATAAAGGGGATAAAGGCACAGTCTGAAAATAGTTCTCTTAAAAGATATTACTGCGTACCAAATACTTGAAATGTTAAGTATTTCTTAAAACTAATACCACATACCTAAAAGTCTGTTTTAGTTTAATTCTTCTATTTGATGTGTCTGAGTATTTCTGCCTGCATGCATGTGTGTGTACTACCTGGGTTGCCTGGGAGACCAGCAGGGGGTATAAATCTCCTGGACTGGAGTTACAGGCAGTGAGACAATAGGTAGGTGCTTGGGGCTGAGCCTGGGGGTCTTCTGCAAATCAACAAGAACTCTTAGCCACGGCCAGCTTTCCACTAATAATCGATCTCCTAGACACTACATTTGCTTATGAGCACACTGCTTTTGTAGAAGACAGACATTGGGTGGCTTACAATTACCTATAACTCAAACTGCAGATCTCACTGTACTCTTCTGGTCATATATGCATGTGTGTGTGCGCACACAATAAAAAAATACAATGGGTAGAAGAGATGGCTTGGTGGCTAAAAATGCTGGTCGCTCTTCTAGAGGACCTGGGTTTGAAATCTAGCACCCAAATGACACGTAACAACTGTCTGTTAACTACTGTTTCAGAGGATCTGGTGTCCTCTTCTGGTTGCTATGGGTACCAGGCACGCATACGATACCCAAACACACATAGATGAAGCACTCATGTACATAAAATAAGCTAATTTTTAATGAATAAAAATAGAGTTTTAATAATCAAGAAGAAGAACCTAAGATCACCAAGAACTTCCCCATTTGATCTAAATTTCATGTCAACAATGGACATTGAGCTTTTAACATGGATGAAGTGATCGTCTCATCTCATGAGTCGTCAACAGGAGTTTCATGTTTGCTGACATACTCTCAAAACTCAGGAGGCTCAGATGATGTATCACATTTTGACAGGACTGAAAATCTGTCAGTATTTCATAGGAGTTTTAATTTGGAATAAAGTCAATAATATGTCCCCTAGTCAGCACTAAATTTACTTACACAGGATACTTATGACTAATAGATACAAGCAGTAAAAAAAAAAAAAAAAAAAAAATCTGTTGCCATTTAAAAAACATATTTGTGTTCACAGAAAGTTTTTAAAATTACTGCTTAAGGAATAATTTTATTTTTGTATACCCAAGGCAAAGTTCCAAAAATATCAAGTAACACTTTCCTGCCAAATTCAAGTAAAGCCAATTTTTCCTTTTTAAAAATAATGTTTTCAGCCAGCAGAGCCTCCCACACCTGTAACCAGAGCATGAGCTCCGTGGAGGAAACTTTTATTAAATTTTATCACAAGTCACCTAATTCTGAGTTGGAAAAACAAGTGTACACAAGTATACACACACACAGGCAACACCCAAAGACATTTTTAGAAAAATGATTTAGCAGATGTTCATACTTAATAACACCAAGGTCACTGGTTTCCAGCAGATACAAAAGTTGAAATCAAAAGGGGCTGACAGGAATGGGGGAGCAGCATACAAAAAAAAATCTATCAAGGATTTTAATTCAATAAATTTCAAAACTTTTGAAAAAAATAATGAAACACATCACTTGGCTCTAAGCCAGGCAATTTATGAAAATAAAGGCTTGAACTGGCACGTTTTCTTCGAACTTTGGCAAGAAAATAACTTTCCAAAGGCTTAACTGTAAACCAGGTGTAGTGATGACCTCAGTAAACAGGATATCAGTGCACACTCGTACTCGAGCGAGGGAGTGCTTACACTCTCTCGAGCAAGCGAGCGCGCGCGCACACACACACACAGCTGAAATGAACCTGATAGAAGCATGCTAAGACTAGTATGGATTCGGAGAATGCTGTACACGTAACAAGTACCATCAAGAGGCCCTGGTAGAACACCAAGGTAAACAGATGGGGCTGCAGAGCCCTGGTTTGAACCAATGTCTACATGGCAGGTAACGAGGATGTATGTGACTCTGGGGAAGCCAACACCCTCTGTAGACCTTACAAAGAATCGCATGCATGCAGTGAACAAGAAGAAAGGCCATCCCATACACATCACCTTTAGAAATCTATTAAAAAAGTATCTCTGTCAGAGGGTTGGAACTGGCTTAGTGCCCACACCTGGTGGCTCCCAACCCCCCGTGACTCCAGCTCTACTGGAATGACACCTTCTCTGGCCTCAGTGGGTATCAAACACATATGGTACACAGCTATACACTTAGCAAACATGCATAATTAAAAAACAAAAAGATCATCTGATGCAGGAGGATCTCAATGAACTCAAGACCAGCTCTGGGTATAGAGGCCTGCCTTAAAAAAAAAAAAAAAAAAAAAAAAAAAAACTAGATAGAAAGTTTCTCATTCACCCTTTTCACCTTCAACACTTTCAAGTTTCACATTCTCTCTCTACCTCTCTAACATTCTTGGGATTTAAGAAACAAGATATCCAGAATGGCAAATTTAGGTGGGAACTGCTCAACTCCATACACAGGGGCAGGGTTCTAACAAGGAGTGATAATGGACTGCCTCAGTACCAAGAGTGGGTGTCGTCACAGGTGGAGAGAGCAACAGGAGCCTGCAAATCCCAGCTGCCGGCACCTTTTGGCTGTTGCTTGCTTTTTTGAAACTGAGTCTTACTACCTTGGACTTGCCTGAAAATCACCCTGTCTCAGCTTTCATAGTGATGTGATTTTAGTGTATGTAAGCCACCACACCCAGCTACGGTGCCAGCCTCTTTTTACTTAAAAAGACGGCAGGGTGTGGTGGCATCATGAATCCCAGTCCACCGGAGGTGGAGCTAGGCAGATCTCCAGGGATCTGAAGCTAGCCATGAATACAGTGAGACTGTTTAAAAAAAAAAAAAAAAAAAAAAAAAGAAAGTCACCCCAAAAAGCAATCATACCTACCCAGCACTGCAAACTTGCTGAGGGGTGAAATTACAGACTTGAGTTCGTACACCCCGCTTACCACTCTCCACTGTTACTGACTGAACCGTGCAAACACAAGAAACCCACAAGGATGCATGTTGATATGCACACACAGTTGGTCGCGTGCTGTCACCTTAGCTAAGGCCCAGTCATTTGGAAATGATATTAAAAGTGCATCACCCAAATGTACACAATGCCCATTAGCAGCTGGCTGTGGTAGTTCAGACCTTGAATCCCGGTGCTCCTGGGGCAGAAGCGCGAGAGTTTGTGGAGTCCAAAGCCAGCCTGGGCAACACACAGTGAGTTCTAGTTAAGACTGCTATCGCTGTGGGAAAACATCGAAGCAACGTTTGGCAGGAAAGGTTACTTAGCTTACCATTTCCACATCAGGGTTCACCACAGAAGGATATTAGGACAAGACCCTGGAGGTCGGAGCTCACACAAGCCTTGTGGAAACTGCTTACCCTGGCTTCCTCAGCCTGCTTTCTTAAACAACTCAGGACTAACCACTCCGGGGGCTCCGCCCTCCTAAGTCAATCACCAATTAAGAAAACCCCCTACAGGCTTGACTGCAGCCAAATCTTAGGGCGGTAATTCCTCAATTGCGCTCCCTAATCTCACTAAGGCTCCCTAATCCCCAGGAATTCCAGCAAACACCAGCCTCCGCCCTCAATTTAAAGCTTGCACTTTAAGAAAAGCGGCCATATCCTAGTCTTTTAAAAATATATCTGCAAGGCACATCAGTTTGGGAATTACCAGTCTCACTGACTGTGCTGGATACATTCCGTAGCTCAGTAAACGCTAAGAGGCTTGAACCGAAACCGTGGACCAGTTTTGGAAACTTGCGGGGGGGGGGGGGGGAAGTTTACCTGAACGTGCAATTTCTTTCAGCAGCTTTCCACCGTGCAAAATAAGAGCGGCTCAGAAACCCTAGGAGCCAAAAGCCAACCTCCCTACCCCTGAGACTGAGCATTAACAGTAGTGAGAAAAATACCGACATCCTCCAAGTGCCCGAAGTAAACGTGCCCTTGTGCAAACTCTTGAATTCGCCAAGTTGACAACCTCCCAACATCGTCACGTATGAAAAGTCGCCCCCTCCTCCCAATCCCCGTCCTTAAAAATCCAGGAATACAAGACGAAGATGACGAATGCAGAACTCCAATGGAAACAAACCCCCGGTGGTGGCGGGAGCCTCCACCTCCTAGCTTCCCTGGCGGCAGCCCTACGGGGAGAGAGGTAAACAAACTCAAAGGCGCCACCCCGGGCTCCATGCCTCGAACCTCACCTCCACCAGCTGGCAGCAGCCGGGGACGAAATGGATGGAGAGCTCCTTCTCCCGGCCCACCATGCCCGCAGCCTTTGCGCCGCCTCAGTCGCGACCACAACCTCCGGTAGCGCAGCACAGCCAGGGGCCGCAGCGCCCGCGCCCTTGGCCCTCCTCCCCTAGGCCCAGGCCGACCCTGGCAGCCGCTTCCGGCTTCCGCCGCCCCGGCCTCGCCTGTTGATTGGCCGCCTCTCGCCACGCATTCAAAAGAGGGCGGGACCTCAAGGGACGCTCTCGGCCCATGTGCCAGTTCTTAAAGAGATAGCGCGTTTAAGCAGGCACTGATGCCAAGCAATGGATGCAGGCTTCTTGGGTTTAGGGGGTTGATGTTTTTTTTTAATCTCTCCTACTTTTTCTTTCTCAGTGAAGGGGTAAGGAGACTAGGTTTGTAGACTACGAAATGCCTAAGAATCAGCCACGCGTGTATTATATGAAGTACACTAAAACATCTGTAGTTAGGAGACAAGCAGCTGAGACTGGATTGCGTTGGTTTTAGGCAGTCCCAAGTTCAGGCTGGCCCTGGGCTCAGAGAAAGACCGTCAACTTCGGATTCTCTAGCTTCCCCTCCCAAGGGCTGGGAGTGGATGGCCTACCTAGGCAAGGTATGGTTGGTCTTCTGTTTAAGGCAAGGATAAAAATAGGTCTGTCCTCTGAGTCATTAACATCTCTGGAAGCTATGTTTTTCTGGAATGCTAAAAAAATAAAATAAAACATGGTGCGAAGTTTTAAAAATGCTTATTTTTAGCTAATTAAAAATAAAAAGGTGTGGGAGAGAATATTACTTTCTAAAAGGCAGATTCTTTTTTTTTTCCTTCTTCTCAGAACCACAAAAAAATAAAGCAACTGTGATAACAAGCCCTGTCTACTCTTAAGTGGATTTAACAGGCGTCCTGGCTGCCCTGTGCACGCCGCCGCCGCCGGGGGCTGCTGGAGCCAAGCCTTGGAGGAGCTGCAAAAACTTAAAAAGATGGACCCAAGGGAGGGCGTAAAGCCGGGCACTCTTCCAACCCAGTGCGGCTGTTCAAAAGATAACCAGAAACAACAGCCCCTGGGGTCTGACTCAGCTCTCAACTGAATTACCTGCAGGTCACAAGCTCTGAATACAGCCACAGGCAAGCCGGGGCCATTTACACTGGAAAAAAAAAAAAAAGCCCGGACACACTTTTTCTCCTCCGCCTTCTACCCAAGTGTGTTCCCACCCAGACACCCACGACAAGGGACTTCAAAACTCGCCCCCAAGCCTGACCACCCTCTGAATTTCCCCTTATTTTTCAGGATCCTTTCGGTTTATTTTTAAACTAAAGATGAAGCTGCCCCTTGGGAAAAGTTTTCCTCGGGGTCTTCCTCCCCACACCCCAGTACATAATTTATTCCACACAAAGGCTTCAAAACAGCCGCCTCCCCCCCCCCCCAGGTTTTCGGGATTTTTTTTCTAATCCAGGTCTTACGGTTATTAAAAGGGCTAGCTACTTTAAATTATAAGAATAATTAGAATCAGTCCGACGGAGGGTCAGATCCAAGATCCCTCTCTCGTCCTGATTAAAAGTGAGAATATTTCCAGTTTCTGATTGTGTGTAGTCTCTTCCTAGAGGGGATCACAGAACGTTCGCAATAGGAAGACTCAAAAGATTTCTGCAGTTAGTGTGATTCTCAGAGCAACTTTGTGAGAGAGTCAGGAAATGTTTGCTTGCATATATATATATATATATATATATATATATATATATATATGTATGTATGTATATATATATATACACACACATATTATTGCATGCATGCATACATACATATATACATACATACATATATAGACACACATATATTATTGCATGCATACATACATACATATATACATATATACACACACACATATATTATTGCATGCATACATACATACATATATACATACATACATACATACACACACACACACACACACACACATACACATAGTTTGACACTTGGGCAAAAGTTGGGCAATGCTCGCCTACTAAGAAAAGGCTCTGCGTTCACAGTCCATGTCTGACTTCCGATGGGGGTCAGGTCTCGCAGAGTGCAAACTGGAACTGCGAGTCCCATTAGCAGATTCCAGCCCCGCAAGACAAAAGCCCGGGCGTGCAGCACGGGTTAAACCGTCCACCACACGGAGCCTCCACCACGGCTGCACTTGCGGTGGGGAAGGTGACTGTCGTTCAGCTTCACGTTTTATTTCCGTCAAACTGGCCTTGGTTCCCCGGGACCAAAGGACCCCAGACAGTTTAATTCCGTGGCACCGGCTAATTCTTTTCTTTACGCCCTTTCTGCTCGCGGCAGCGGTTGGGAACCGGATCGTAACGCCGGGCTGGGTCGAATGGTCAGCTCTTACCTGTTCCATGTCCTCCGGCATCTCGGGCATGATCCCAGAACGATTCTGGGGGCGACGCGAGCGAGAGGAATCCGGGCGCCCGGGTCTTCGTTCGCCCCGCCCGCGCGGAGCCGGGGGACGCCAGAAAACGTGAGGCGCAGCTCCGCTTGACCTTTTAAATTAGCATTTCCATCCCAATCCTGCAGCCTCGTGCAGCTTCCCACAGTGCAGTAAGCCGGCAGCTGATTCCTCCTGCCACTTTTGAAACTACCCAATGAGAAGTTTCACGTTCAGGGGCAAGTCTAGAGAGGATCCCTAACTGAAATCCATAGGACAGAGCTGACTGAAAAGAAAAACAAACCCTGCGGTTCCCCGGTAGCACTTGTTGACTTTGTCTCTCGTAGAAAGACGAGGAGCCAACGGTTGGGAAGCGCCCCGGGCACTTGATTCCAGTTGTGAAATATTCCACACATTTTGCACCTTGCAGCAACGGAAACTTCAGTAAAAATCCCCGTCCCCCCCCCCCCCTTTTTTTTTCCAGCTAGATTCCAAATGGCAATTTAAAAACTCCATTGGTAACAATGCATGGGATCTGGTCATTTCCACGAACCGTGATTTGCTTAAATTTAGCCAAGCATTAAATACTGCTGATCAGTACTTCCCAGATCTGCCAAGAGTACAGCCATTTTCTAGGAGTGAAACACAGACATCTATTTTTAGGAGTTTCAAGGACAATTTAGTTCAGCCTTGAGACACTGGGTTTATGGCACAATTTTAACTTTAAAAATCAACAGAAGCTAGTGTTGAAATTGAGCTTTAAAATCTCACTCAGCAGGTGGTGGGGCACACCTTTAAGACCCGCCCTTGGAAGAGAGAGGCAAATTCTAAGTTCCAGATCTTCCTGGTCTACAAATGGAGTGTCAGAGCTACACAGAGAAACCTTATCTTGTGGGGTTAGGAAAAACCGTGCAGCTTTATGGGCTAGCCAGAGGCACAGGACAAACTGTAGGAGCCATTCAGAGTATCCAACAAGGGTCAAGAAATTGGGGGACGGTTGTTGGGAAGCTGTTGCACTTAAACACATATCTTGATATGTATTTATATCATTAAGATATATAAATATCAAAATGCAAAAGCTGTAATATCAGGGAAAAATATAGGGCAATTATCTCAGATAGAACAGTGAAATTAAAACCACCGATATTTTTTATTTTTATTTTTTAAAGATTTACTTATTTTATTTATGAGTACACTGTAGCAGCTGTCTTCAGACACACCAGAAGAGGGCATCAGATCTCATTACATTGTGAGCCACCATGTGGTTGCTGGAATTTGAACTCAAGATCTCTGAAGAATAGTCAGTGCTCTTCACCTCGGAGCCATCTCTCCAGCCCAAAACCACCAATTTTTTAATAGATAAATTGAAAGTAACTACTGCTTAGTAAAAGAGATTATTAATAAAGCAAATTCAAGTTAACTACAGACTGGAAACATAATTTGACTACAGATACCTAAAGAGAACATACTCTGAACATTTAAAGAACTATAGCTCAGTAATTTGAAAAAAAAGCTATTTTTTAAAGAGTCGAAGATCTTACCAGACACCTGAAAGGAAAAAACAGGAATGGCCACGTTTGTTTCAGTCAGTAAGTCCGTTGCTATGAAGAGACACCATGACCACGGCAACTCTCATAAAGGAAAACATTTCACTGGAGCTGGTTCATGGGTTCCGAGGTTTAGCTCATTATCATACAGCGGGTTGCATGGTCACACACAGGCAGGCAGGGTATTGGGAAAGTAGATTGAGGTTCTACATAGCAGGCGGCAGGAAGAGACAATGACATTGGGCCTGGCTTGAGCTTCTGACACCTCAGCACCCACCTCCAATGACGGGCTTCCTCCAGTGAGGCCTCACCCACTCCAACAAGGCTAGCACTACAGTAATGCAGGAGTTTATGGGGGAACATTCTTTATTCAAATCGCCACAGGTCAATAAGCACAGAACACACGTTTTACATGTCATAGGTGCCCCATAAGGCAATAAGGGGCCACCCAGAGAGCTGGACAATTGTACACGGAATTAGACAAATGAGCAATACGTAAATTACATGGTAAGACTAACGGTAAGAATAAGTTAGTAAGATTGTGTAATTCTCATAGGTTCAGCTCCTCATTTATGGAAACTAGAGGGTAGTCTTGCTTGTAAGAAAGGAAATGTCTACAGCAACCTGATCTACCATCCATAAATGAAGATCAGACTCATGTTTATACACCTGGTTTTAAAATATTTTCAATTCAAAACAGTGAGTGACTATGTTAATGTGGCTCATTCTTAATGCCTTCACTTGCAAGCATTTTTCAACAGTTAGAACGTAAGCACGGTGACCCACTGGGCCGTCTCACCAGACAGACCCCTTACTTGGAAATGACCTGAAATGTGAAATAAAACAGTTGTCAACAGATGGGTAGATGAACCAATTAACATGGACACCTATGACAGTGGGAGTATGGAAGTGCTGGGGCCATTTGAGAAAACTTGTTGGTGTTCTTCAGTGACATTGAAGCTTCCCCATCGATCAGCGAAGCGCTCCCCGCTGCAGGTATGTTTTCACGGAGAATGAAGGCATATATCCCATCCATAGACTTATACATGAGTACTCGTTGCTGCTTAATTCCACTTTTATTCTTTCTGTGCACATTCCTGTGGGAAAGGGGGCATGTGTGCCATTGTGTGTGTGTGAGTGCGCATCTGTGTTTAAGTCAGGGGTTAACTTGTAGGAGCTGATTCGCTCTTTCTATTTGGATCTAGGTGAGTGAACTCAGGCTGTCAGCAAGTGCTTTTACCCACTGAGGCATCCCACAGGGCACCATTGCTTAATTCAAGAAGGCACGGAACTTGAAATAAAGCTACCAGTTGTCCACGGATAAATGGCTAAATTCTGGTTCGTCCACACTGGAAATATTACTGAGGAATACAAAGAAATTAACTGGAGAAGTGAATCTAAATCATTTCTCTGAGTGAATGAAGCTAGACACAGAGAATGTGGTCCAAAGTAGGCGAACATCCCGTCTCTGTGAGGGGCATGATCTTGTCTCGGTAGAAGAGTCAGAATCGGCAGTGAAACCTAAATGAACCTTCTGGGGAATGAACTGTATCAGTCAGGGTCCAGAGAGGGCTAATTGCAAATGGACAACCATTTGCCAGAACTTGCGTTCAAACCCATGGGATCTGTTTATTTTATTCTATTGCTGTATGTAGTTTATATCAAAGTTATTATTTTATAAGACAGGGTCTCCTTATTAATCCAGGCTAGCCTTGAAATTCTATCTTTCTGCCTGAGAATCCTAAATGCTGGGATTATAGGTGTGCGTGGATATGTGCGTGGGTGTGTGCGTGCGTTGTTACGTGGGTAAGTGTGTGGATACATTCGTGGGTGCTTGGGTGGGTGCGTGGGCGCGTGCGTACGTTGATGGGTGCATGGGTACATTTCAAAGTTATTATTTTATAAGACAGGGTCTCCTTATAAATCCAGGATGGCCTTGAAATTCTATCTTTCTGCCTCAGAATCCTAAGTGCTGGGATTATAGGTGTGCGTGGGCACGTGCGTGGGTGCGTGGGTGCGTGGGTGCGCGGGTACATTTGTCTGCTGAATCTCCATACGGCATTCCTCATTTAAATCGAACCCTGGGCTAGTAAGGCAGGCTGAGTGAGTCATAGTGTTTCCCACCAACATGACATGAGTTAGACCCTGGAGGACCAACTCTTACAAATTATCTCCCGGCCCCCACAAGCGTGCCACAGCACAAGTGCAAGAGCATACACACACGAGTGCACATGCACGTGTGAGTGCACACACACACATATTAGTAAAGCTGCTGTAGTGATCTTGCTTCCAACACGCTGACTAGAGGCATTCACTGTTTGAGTATGAATCTGCTGCTGCTGAGTTGAGTGTCCGAGGACAGGACTAGTAAACCTAGAAGCATAACGGGGGACGTAGGGTTCTAGGATCTGTGCTTTAACCACCAGCCCTGGCATATCCTATAAATGGCTCCTGTCAGCAATGGGCAGTGGCGGCACAGAGCAATAGGCTTTGGCACCTTCTGCTGTTACAACCTTGATAGCTCATGGGTGTTGAGATCTTTAACTCCACTGGGCATCAACTCCTTAACCCATCAAGTCTTGGTAGCTTTCTGGGATTCTTTTGGCCCTAACAGCTAACATGTCTGCTCGATTCTTTGTTTTAACTTTATTATCTATGGGTATTTTGTCTGCATCTTTGTCTGTATGTCACGAGTGTGCAGTGCCTGTGAAAGCCAGAAGGAAACATAGGATCACTCAGAACGGGAGGTAGACGGTTGTTGGCTGCCTGCCATGCAGGTGATGGAATTGAACTCGGGTCCTCTAGCAGACCATCTGGTGCTCCGAACCGAGGCATCTCTGGCTTTTCTCAGCTCTTTAGAACCCTTTTCCCATCTCTTCTGATCTGCCTTCTCGGATTCTCCCCCTTACCATCCCGATGTCATTGCCACTGTCACGACTTGTGCCATTGCCTTTGCTACCAGCTTCTTCTTTGTGATTACCAACACAATCCAAAAGTAGGCAAGGAAGTGCCATTCAAGAGAAGCCTAAGCTTCAACACACAGGTAAGTGCCACCAGTTTCTCATCTGCACGAGGAACTGTGCTCTGCTTGGTATAAATGTAACTTCCTAGCTATATGTGGAGGCAAATGTCCAGATTTACTTTGTGGGCCAGCCAGGAGAACCCTAGAATACTGAGAACAGCAAGGTTTTTTCTTTTTTGATAGGGGGGTTGCTCTGGTACTTGTGTGTATTGAGATGCTAAATATTGACCCCCAAGATCTGGCTGTCCGATGAGATCCTCACTTATACTAAATGATGCTATGTATGTAACCTTGCTCCCCAAGTTAATCGGTAATAAAAGGCCTGTGATTGGGCAATGGGTAGAGGTAGATGGGTTTCCAGTTACCTGGCTGGGGGTTGCAGGTAGAGAGTGGGAAGAAGATACGACATGGAGGTGGAGGAGGCCGCCATGAGACGGAAAAACATCAGGAACGAGAGACAATATGGCTGAGAAACAAGGTAGAATAGCTCCAAACTTATCCAAGCCAGGATTATGGTTTATAAATAAAATACCTGGATTGTGTGTCTTTTACATGGGCTAGCTAGGATGCAGAATTCTTTATGCATATTTGAATCCACAAAGCCCAGTGATATAAACCCTTCCCTTATAATTCCAACTGGCGACCCAGCATTTAAATACATGGAGGTCATTCTCATCCAAACCAGTGCACATGGTGTGGCCCTGGGGTCCTCATTTATTTCCAGTTAGCCAACATCAAAGATTCTATGGAAGTAACAGACCACAGGATGGCAGGGCCTAGGGATTATTTAAAAAAAAAAAAAAAAAAATCAAGTGCCTAAGTCAAGATTTGCTTTTCAGCAGAGAGCCAAACAACAATCAGCAAAGTATGGAAGTGTAAACCAACATATGCTTTGGATGTTGGTTATAATTTGCTCATGAGTCAAAAGCTAGGGTCCTATTGAAATTTCACTTAACCTAGTAAGTTCTAATAAGACCAATCTACTGCCATGTGTGCTGAGAACGTAACAGGATGTCCTTCTCTGTCACTCTCCTCTCCTTCCTGAGGTAGGCTCTCTCCCCGAGCCTGAAGCCAGTGAGTCTTAGTGATTCTGTTACCTGTCTCAGACCTGCGTTGTCAGGGGTGCACCAGATGCCTGGCTTGTTAAATGGATCCCAAGACTCAAACTCTGGTCCTCATGATTGTGTGTAAGCACTCATCATTGAAGCAAGTCTTCAGCTCCACAGGTGCTACCTTGGAGATAATGTCATCACAAAGCCAGTCGCCCACAAGAGAGCTGACAGTTCTGTTTTCCCCATGTACAGTTACGACGATTAAAGGCTCTAAGTCTCTATGAAATATTAAAAGAATGACTAACATAAATTTCCAATATAAAAATAAACATGTAGTTGGAAGTGGAAATTTCTGGTTTCTTTGGAGACTACTGTCATGTGATGTTTTCCTGGAAACTATCTTATGAGAGCATGTTTTCTGCTGAAGCGGACCCCTGTTGTTTTTCAGGAAGCTGCCTGGATATGTGATATTTTTAGAGCAGACACTTGACAGAACACATGACATTTAGCTAGGGTGTAAATATAACCCAACAGACAGTGAACTACACTGTGTGGCACTGGTTCGCCTTGCCTTCTTCTGTGATCATTGTCATGACTCTCTATGGAGAAATGTAGACGGTGTTTCAAGTGGATCTAGCCACCACTGCTGACTCATGTTAGCTGATATCTTGATAATGCAGACTAGGTTCACCCCAAAGAATTATTTCTAACAGGTGCACATTTTCCTTTGCCCTTTTATGGTGGGTGGTGAGCTAGAAGGGAGGTTAAACATTTAAGTATATTTATTAAAGTAGGTTTTGAAAAAATCTAAGCCTACAGTAGTTTTGGATGGCCTGGGACTTGCTATGTAGACTGATCTCTTTCATCTGCCTCTACCTCCAGAATGCTAGGGTTAAAGGCGTGTTCACTACCCCTGGCAGAAATCAGGGGGAAAAATAGAAAGGATCATTTATTATTCTTAAGGAAAATTAAGAAGGAAGGCAGACACAACTACATCTTAACCAGAAGCAATATTGTAATGTCATTAAATAAAAATTAATCACTGGTTGGGTGTATGAGTTTCTACATGATTTTATTTTATATTACATATACATTCAGAGGATATGCTGATAACACAGTCTCTAAAAATCTTACATGTAAAATTTTTCAGATTCATGTGAGAGTCTGGGCATGTGATGCTTGCATTTAATCCTAGTAATCGGGAGCCATAAGCAAGTAGATCTGAGTTCAAGGCTAAGTCCAAGGGGGGAGTTTCAGTCTGGGCTACACAGAGAAACCCAGTCTCAAACCAGAATAAATAAATAAAAAGCCAGATTTACAATGTGTCTAAATATTAACAGGCTAATCTTTAAAATGTGTGGGTTTATAAGCCAATCTATGTGTCTTAATTTAGAACTGAGATAGAGAAAAGCAATTTGTAAATAAATAATCCAGTGACTTTGATTAAAAAAAAAAAGCGAAGGTTATATGGAGTGAAGGGCTCCCTCATTTCTGGCTGAGGTGAAAAGATGTTGCAGGGAGCAGAGTGAGCATGCTCAGTAGATCAAGACAGCATCAGTAGATCAAGACAGCATCAGTACATCTAGGCATGATCAGTAGATCTAGGCAAAGTGCTTTAGCCTCTCCACTCTTCACTGGAATAGAAAGAACTCTAGAGTCAAGCTAAAAACATGGAGGGAATACAGAATAGGGAGAAATTTTTAATACTGATCTTAAAAAAAACAAAAGTCAATTTGCTGGTAGTGCAACATATTCGGCAAAGCAGACAAATGGCTCAGAATGAGGTGATGCAGGTGAGGATGAAAAAGACACATAATAGAATTAAACTAAAATGTCAAAAGACATTTTGACAACAAATGCTGAATTACCATTTCATATAAGACTAGGTAGTTAAAATTAAATACATTGTACAATATATACTTTAAACATAATATCAAGAATAATAAAGAAATAATCTTCAGATTTTCAACAAGTATTTCAGACATATATATAGTTCCGTGATCCTTGAAGTTGCATCTGACTCAGCAGCAGTTTGGGTTGCCTGAAAAGAGTATGACAAAGAGCTTAAGTGTTTTATATTAAAACTACTAACAGATGAGCCAGGCTACCGATGTAGCTCAGGTACAACCTGCCTAGCATGTTCATGGGCCTAGAAATAAATCCTTGAAAACCAAACTAAATTCCTAAGCCACTATAAACTAAAACCAGACTCATCTTCTTAAAGACAGAAGTACCATAATTATAATATACATATATAACACACACACATATATTACATTACATATGCCCCCCTCCCTCGAGCTCCCAGAGACTAAACCACCAACCAAAGAGCACACATGGAGGAACCCATGGTTCCAGCTGCACATGTAGCAGAGGATGGACTTCTCAGGCATCAACGGGAGGAGAGGCTCTTGGCCCTGTGAACACTCAATGCCCTAGTGTAAGGGAATGTCATGGTGGGGAGGCAGGAGGAGAAAATAGTATTGCATACATCAACTCGGTAAGAATTTCCTCCAGGGCTGGAGAGATGGCTCAGTGGTTAAGAGCACTGACTGCTCTTCCCAAGGTCCTGAGTTCAATTCCCAGCAACCACATGGTGGCTCACAACCATCTGTAATGGGATCTGATCCCTCTCCTGGTGTGTCTGAAAAGAGGGACAGTGTGCTCACATACATAAAATAAATCTTTAAAAAAAAACATTTTTTATATTAGAAGACAACAACAAAGTTTCAAAGGTTATAAAAAGCTACGTCACCAACTGCCGTGGAAACAGAGGGAAAAGGTGAATAGCAGAAGCATAAATACACACTTCTTCTTTCTTTACCTTCTTTCAATGGGGTCTTGTGGGTTAAATTCTCCTTAGATTCATGACAAAAAGCCTTAGACGGGTCAAAGTGCCTGATGCCCAGAGCTTTGTCCAGTTCTCCCTGAAGTCTGAGCTCATTTTGTTTCCTTTTAAGAAGCTGAGATCGCAGCTTTGACACCTCCTGTGAAAGACAAATATAAATAATCCCTAAAGTGCACCGTGGTGACCACTGTGGACATACTGCAAAGAGCTGCTGATGTATAAAAGCAAATGGCAAGAACAACTATTACACACTCACTAAGACTGCATTACAAAGGGATTTTAGAACAACTCTGGCAAATAAACTACGTGTTTTAAATTCTCTTGCCCTTCTATAGTTATGGCTGCACTTTTCTGATCAAAACTGAAGTAAAAATAAATTGCCCCCAAATCAACTTTTGGTTTGACAGCCTAACAGTGCGCGGCAGGCTTCCTCATAACACTAGACAGGATAAAAAGGCAGCTATTGTGTTCGTCATCAGAGAGTGCCCTTAATGCAGAACACCAAAAGAAGAGACAGCTACTCAGAAAGACTCACTTTGCCTGGCATTTGAAACCAAAGAGTTCCTTCCCGCCCTACTAGAAAGCGCATAGTCAAGAATACAAGCTATCCTTTCCCCCAGCTCCCAAAGAGTCCTAACCAGGAAAAGGCCATTTGCCAGCAGCCCCCACTTGCTGACGTGGTGTCTGGGCCAATGCACTTATGAAATTTGAAGATTTCGTCTGTTCAGCTGTACTTGTTCACTTGTGCAATCCCTGGGCCTGATCACTCTCACTCTAGCACATAACAATGCTTCTAAGATGCAAAACTGAGAGAAACCGAGGCTCTTCCTCACTGCCTTTCCCTGTGAATCACCAAGGGCAGAGGTTACCTGCTCCCAGTTTCTGTGCTAATACCAGCTGAATCTGCCCATGGGAAATTCTACATAGGACAGGTGAGGGTGGCCTCCAGGGTCACAAACATCAAGGGAGGTCAAGTAGATGACTGAACCTTAGCGTCCTCAGACCCCAGAGAACTGATGTGTAGATCGGAAGCTCCGGTGACCATTACCCCTGATCCTGGGCTCTGAGCTACCTTTCCTTCCCTGCCTGGGCTAAGCCCTGTCCTGCCTGCACTGTGGCTGTGGCAATGGCTTCCAGGTTGTCTCCCACCTCGGGAGCTGGGGCAGGCTAACTTCAGGCTCCCTGACTCCTGACTGCTTCCTAGTCGCAGGCCTTTATGGTAGTTTACTTTTCAACAATAGGTACAGTGACAAAATGGAGTTCCTTTCCGCACAGGCACTGACTGGAGATGTGAGTGCCAAGAGCTCATGCTGATGGAGGGCTGTCGGGCTCTCCACCAGGACCTACCAAGTCAGAATCAACGCTCCTCAAAAATGCAAATTAACATTACTCCATGGTCCAGCCTACAGCCTCTGGGCACAGAGCAGGAAGAATCGAAACCTACATACCGTAAACACCATATCTTAGGTAATGTAACCCATCGTTTTGAATAATGTCTGCTAAAAAATAAAATATAAACTAATTTTCTAAAAGGAAAGAAATTAAGTCATTCTTTTGAATTTTCATGGTAGTTACAGAAACGAATAGGTATTTTGTAAGGGGAAATGAATGTGTAGAGTTTATAGTTTCTGACTACAGCAGCCACTATAGAACTAAGTAAGCCGACTGTCATCCGGTCAGCTCCAAGTCAGCCCATTAGTTCTCACACCAGTGCTTTAGAAACTGCACTTCTGCAGTTAGTGTGTCTGAACGCAGGGTTATCTTACAAACCGATTTGAGCTGGCTGTTTTCATCTTTCAATTTCACAACATGCTTGATTTTCTGCTTTAGGTTCTGGTGGCCCAGCAGCTGTGCATACGAGTCTCTGATCTTATTCAGCTGTTCCTGAGTTGCACCGTGTTCATTCAACAATGCCTGCTTCTCTGCTTCAAAGGCATCCAGTTGTTGCTGGGAAAGATCAATACGCACGATTTAGTACTGAAGCCGAGGCTAGCCGCTGAACATGTGCACCCTTCTGCCGCTGGCCCACACCAGCATAAGCATGTGTGACCATACTCAGACTAAACTTTCCCAACATCTGCTTCCACTGCAATCAGACCTTCCTTTTGTTAGGAGGCTTATTTGCTTGTTTGAGATAAAGTCTCACTCTACAGTCCAGGATGACCAGGAACTCACGATTACCCTGTCCTCAGACTCGAGATCCACTTGCATTTGCCCCTAGTGCTGGGACTAAAGGTGTGCTACCACACCTGGCTCCTTTCTCTTATAAAAAGAGATCAGATCTATAGCCATAAATTCAGCATTCAGGAGGCAGAAGCAAGAAGTCAGGAATTCCAAGACAAATTCAGCTCCACAGAACTTTCTAGGCCAGCCTAGAGTCTCAGGCACAGAGGCTAATATCTATAATGCTAGAACTTGGGGAGTAGAAGGAGAAACATTTCAGATCCCAGGCTTGGCACAGTGAGCTCCAGGCCAGCTCGAGTTATAGAGCAATACCTTGTCTCAGAACCAAAGGACAAAATAACAACACAAAGTTCACTACAGTAACTTGACCACTAATCTCAAGTTGTTAGAAAGCAGTTTTTATAAAATTTAGTGCCTACTAAATTTGTCAGTTGGTTGAAGAAATGATAAATAGTAACACAAAATGTCCATTTTTATCACTTTACTTTTGTGTAGTGCTAGGAATTAAAGCCAGGACCTCTGCAGGAGGAGGTACAGTATCTTAACCACAAAGTCATCTCCCCAGCCCACAAGTAAGCTTAACGAGAAGCAGCGAACCTGAAAAGGTTTAGTTTTCTCGTACAGTTCTTCATATAGAAGACGCCATTTGTTACTCTCCACGGTTAATTCTGTCACTGCATTTTCTTTCTCTGCTGTTCTGCATGGGAAAATTGAATTTAAAAAAATCAAATTATGTTTTTTCAATTTGTTAGGGAAAAACCATGTTCGAGGGCATTCAAGGTCTAGCCTGACTTACTTTTCTCCTTCCTCTTCCAGCTGCTTCCGAAAGTCTTCATCTTGTTGTCTGAGTTGATTTTGCAAATTGGTTATTTTCTCAAGAGATAAAGATGTGATTTCTTTAATTTCTGCTTCTTTCAGTGTTGATCTGTTCTGCAAATCCTGTATCATCCTTAGATTTGAGAAAGGAGAATCCACTAAACACTGGATAGTGAATTCAATTTTTACCCCCTTCTTTTTGGAAAAACAAAACAGAGAGCAGAAACAATTCTTAGACATTGGATTTCTAACTGGGTGTGGCATTCTGTCTTTACATGTCGCCTGTGGGAGGCAGGGTCAGGTGGCTCTCCATGCAGAGAAGTCTGCTCTACGTAGCAGGATCCAGCCAAGACTAAATAGTGAAGCTCTCCCCCAAACCAACCAACTACCGGAACTGTTTTTAGCCGACGGATCTGTCACTCACTTTGCATATTCTTGGTTTGTGCTCTCAGCTGTCAGGATGTGTCGTTGGACATCTTCTACACTTCTTTCAGCCATGGCCACTTTTTCTTGGAGAGTTAAATTCTCCAGTTTAAGATCTTCTATTTCTTTAAGTGTTGATGACTTATAGCTTATAAAAACAACAACAAAAAACCAGTTAACACCTTTTTAACTACTGTTAAAAAATACACAGGTTCAGATTTTATACACTTCTTGGCAGAAGAACGTTGTTCCATTCATGTGCATACACAGGGAAGAATTTAGTAGTGAGTAATGAGCTTACATAACACTGTCTGTTTACAAGTGTCTTCCTGCATGTCTGCCTGTGAACCACATATGTGCATTGCCCAAAGACTCAGAAATAACATCTGATATCCTGGAATTGGAGTGACAGATGGCTGAGCCACCATGTGGGTGCTGGAAACTGAACCGAAGTCCTCTGGAAGAGCATTCAGTGCTTTTAAACTCCAAGTAAAGCACCTCTCCAGCCCGAGTGACCTTTACTAAAAAGGAACATAGTGCCAGGTGCAGTAGTGAACACCCTTAATCCCCGCACCTGGGGGCAGAGGCGGGCAGATCCCTGTGCTAAAGGTGCAGGTCTGAACTGGATGGTAGAAAAGGACATGTGCACAAGCACAGGGACATTACTGGATGGCAGCGACACCATTTAAGTCAGACACGGGTTACAGTAACGGCAGCCATTGTCCATGGGACTGCTCTGTCCATAGATGACTGTAGCAAACACTTCTCCCCATTCACACCTTTCCAGTTGAGCAGTGATGTCTCTCAGACTCTGTGCTGTGGCCTCATACTTCTCTTGCGTAAGCAAGGTGGCTTGGGCGTGAGCCGCAGAGCTTTTCTCCAGTTCAGCTTCTTTCCTGAGGAGAAAATGTTGCTGATGACCAGGACCTATGCTCCCTATGTCTTCCATGATCCTGTGCAGTAACTGCTATACAGGTTTCACTTCATCCCTTGCACGATGGCTTTACTAATGTATTAATTGCTTCTTCTATTTCTATTTTCGCCTGGATTTCTTTTCATGTCTCCTAAGTTACATAGGCAATACAGGGAAAGAGCAACCAAAACTGTTACAGCTACTGTGAAGCCAATCTTACAGAACAGTCAGGTCTAAAGACTGGATGCAAGGCCACATAAAAGCAGACACTTGATAAAGTCTAATTCCTTGTGTTGAGATAGTCTATAGCACACACAGTTAAAGGCAGTTATAATACTATGTGCAATGATGTTATTATCCAGATTTCTTTGAGGTGAGACTTTGCTATTTTGCCCAAGCTGGCCTTAAACTCAAGACCCTCTTGTCTCAGTCTACAAGTGAAAAAATCCCAGATGTCCAATGCTAACGAAATTTTCAACAGTTTTGTATAGTAACAAATAGGTTTTTAAGTCATTTTTCTAGATATATATTACAAGCCTCAAATATTTTTCAAATATTGTATATTAACTCTATAACATGTTTGGATATGGGTATGAGGTTATGAGGGATGTCTAAAAGAATTTGGGGGATTAAAAATCAACACTGCACCACACAATTCTAAGTGAGCACTCAAATAAGACATACATAAATTCATTGCACCAGGAAGACAAAAGCAAAACCCATCAATTGCTACTAAGTGGTTTGTAATGAAAATATTTTCTTTGTCCCTTAGAAAAGTGGCTTTCACTTTTTTTTGATTTTTAATCTGAGCTAAAATGTCCAGTGTAGAAGAACTGAAAACGCATCTCACATAACACCCAATGAAGCAGCATGTGGGGCAGCAAGACCATTTCTTTGGGAATCACAGTTAACTTGTTAAGCCACCAAATGACAACTTTGTGAAAGATCCTAGTGTAATTAGAGTTCTTTACGCCAGAGTGAATGACTCCCATCCCCACTTTGGGAAATGGGTTGTCTATTCAAGTTATTAGGGTTCCTGTTCTCCCAAATCAGTTGTAGTTAAGAACAAATTTCCACAGCACCTTTGTACTGCTCCCTAAAGTCAGGGAAGACAAAGACCTGGGGTGCCTTTTTTTGTCAGGAATCACAAAATCCAACCAACCAACCAACCAACCAACCAGCAAACCAAAAGAGAATAAAGAAAAGAACTCAGCAGGGCAGGCATGAGACACATAGTCCCACAGGTTCACATCCATCCCCGGCTAGAAAACAGTCTTTCTGAGGCCCTGATACGAACTCTCTCAGCAGTGTGTCGAGCTGTTTCAGTTGTTCAGCAGTGGACCTCGTTTCCTCCTCCAGCTGTTTAACCAGCCGTTCGCTCTCCTCCTCCTTCTGCTGGACCGCGTCCAACTCATCCAGGGCAAGCTTTAACTCCTCTTTAAAGACATTCTTCTCGGAAGTCATTTCCTCTTGGAAAGAGCAGAGCTGCTGCTGAAGACGAGCAGACAGTTCCTGCACCAGACAGGTGACCACAAAATAGTTAGATGGCACGGTGGCCTTTCACGAAGACATCATTAAGTATGGAAGCTAAGTTGGAACATTTAAAGAAAACACAAAGTACAAGTACCACACTCACTTTCCCCAGATCATATAATTAAACACTGTGGAAAACCTAATTTGTAACTTTTTTAAGTGTAAAACCATCAGACTGCCTTCTTTATCCCTGCATTACAACTGGCATATATATATTTCAATATATTCTATTTTCATATGTACTTCAATAGACTCTATTCAGATATGATAACATTATAGTATGATCTCATGTTACATAAAATGTATAAAATACACATTTCAAAATTATTTAACAAGGCATCAATGAGAAAAACTACTAAATTCCAGATTTTACATGCATATTATTTTTCACTAGTCCCTCTCCCAGAGATAACGTTTGGTTTAGAGGATATACTGCCCATATATTTTCATATGTACATATACTTTTTGAGCAGCTATACTATACATTTCTCTGTATGTAAAAATTCTGTAAAATCATAAAGTGGACATCTTTTAAAGTCAATGTATATTACCTATCGAACCCCTTTCATTATCTATTGCCCCAAAATATATCACTTGAGTGCATGTTTGTTCTTATTGATTTGGCCTTCAAAGTGTCACAGTAAAACTGTTTAGTTTTTTGCTAACAAATCTTGGTAACAAATATCTATTCTATTGATTACTGTGGAGAGATTGTTTCCTATTTACAAGTTATATGAACGTCATGTTAGAATTGTCCGCTTTCATTCCATGATCATGCATGTTGGTTTGTATGTATTTTTTTTTTTTTTTTTTTTTTTTGTGGGCTTTTTTATTTTTCCCTATTATTACACATTCATTTTCTTTTCTTTCTTTCTTGGCTATCCTGGAACTCATTCTGCAGATGAGGTTGGCCTTGAACTTGCAGAGATCCACCTGCCTCTGGCTCCTGAGTACTGCGATTAAAGGTGTATGCCACCATGCCCAGCCTAAATATTCTTTTTAAGATAATTATAAATATGTATGCCATCTACTTAATACAAACATATACCAACCAATATCTGTGGCTAAACATTCAAAGGACATACATGAGGGTTTCTGACAAACAATTACGATACAAGTAGGTAGTTAAGAAACAAAAGTAAGTGTAGTCAGCACCTTCTCTTGCTGCAGAAGTGACTGGCTTTGCAGTTCTTTTTGTTGCAGCTCTTCATATGCTTGCCTTTCTAGAACCAGCCTCTCTGTTAGAACCTGTATCTCAACACTGAGGCTTTCGGCCCGTTCTTTACCCTTGCTGACAAGATCGTCTGTAAAAGGAAAGCAGGAAGCGTCCATCACTAACCCAGTTGGTGGCTTTGGCATCTACACAGACAGAGCATCTCCAAAGAGGGAGGACAATTAGAGCCACAGATTCAGTGTTGAGTTTGTAGCAATTACAAATGTCACCCAGAGAAGTCATCAACTAATACAACTATTTTCAATCACAGACTACAATATGGTGAAATAAATAGAAAACACTATTTTCTTATAGACAGTATCTGAGCCTTCACAGAACAAAGCAGTAGAAACAGCACAGTACCTCTTTCTGTCTCAAGCAGCTGACATTTAACAGTCAGGTCTTCTATTTGCTTAGAAAATGTAACGTTTTCCTCAAGCGATTGCTTAAGACATAAAATCTCATGATCCTTCTCTTTCAAATCTTCTTCTAATTGGGCAACATCTAGTTTGTATTTTTCCACTTGTTCAGATGCACAGCTGTATTAAAAGGCATTTTCAAGAAAATTTTTCTTAAGGTACTGAAAAACATGTTTAACAAATTTAGGTGCTTTTGTTTTCTATGCAAAAAAATCTGATATTGATTCCAGGGCTTTCCATATGTCAGACATGGGCTCTTCCAACAAAGTCATCTTAAACCAGTAAAGTTCATTTTATTAAATTTTCATTTCAATTATTTATTTATTCAATGTGTATAAGTGTTTGCCTATGTGTATGTTTGTGTACCACATGCATGCAGTGTCCACAGAGGCCAAAAGAAGGAACCTGTAAATGTAAGTCCTCTGGGGACTGGAGTTTATTTACAGATGGTTGTGAGCCACCACAGGGCTGCTGGGAAATGAAATGGATCTTTTGGAAGAGCAGCCAGTGCTCTTAACTGCTGAGCCATCTCTCCAGCCTGGAAGTTAATTTTAAATCTGCTATTTATATTACCTAATTTCTTCTATGTATTCTAAGAGTTTTTCTGTTTCAGACTTCTCATCGATCTTTTCTTTCTCTATTGAAACACTGAAAAAAAAAAAAAGAAAAAAAGTAAATAGATATGGTTTACTTATTTAATAACCATGCATAGTACTTAATTTCATGTGAGTTTTTTCAGACTAACAGCTTAGATTGACACAGAAGATTAGATTGTATTTACGTGAATAAGCTTTCCAAGCGTGATCTGTTTAAAGAGCTACGACAAGAACCAGTTTATAAATCAGAAATGATCTTATTTTGCTGCTGAGTTTCCTTCCCAATCCACAGCACATTTTGTGCCAAGAGGCTTTTGTTCATGGCAGTTTGATATTCAGTTACTTACATGGTTTAGGCTCTTCAAGATGACCTAGACTGAGGACTGAGTAAGATTTAAGTAGACACTTCATCATAGAAGATATGTAAGGCCTATAAATACACAGAACAGCACTCAGCAGTAACGAGAAATTAAAACATTACTGCCAGGGTGGTGTATGGCTCAGGTTGTGTCCGAGTGACACCGGAGGCCACAGCAGACAGGAGGATCTATGAAGACTTCCTGGGCTACTTGAGACCCAGGACCTTGTTTCAAACAGGAAGAACAAAGACAAATGACAAATTAGCCCATCGCACCATTAGAAAGGGGGAAATAGACCAGCCATATCAAACAGTATGAATACAGAACAACTTTAAAGACCACACTTGGCTGCAGAGTTATAAAGCAGCACAGCTCTGTGCATGTGGTGTGTATGCATAAGTGGTGTTTGCTACGTTTATGTATGCAGGGACACACAACCATGTGTGTGCTTATGGAGGTCAGACGCCAACATCAGGTGGCCTTTTCTGTTGTACTCAACTTATTTTCAGAGACAGGGTCTCTCATTGTAGAGTTCATTGTTTTGGCTACTCTGGCTGTCCCGTAGGCAGTCAACATCCACCTGTCTCTGCTCACCAGTACTGAAGTTAGACACATCCCCTGGGCCCACTGTATACATGAACTGGGGATCTAAACTCGGGTCCTCTGGATTGTTTGGCCGGTACTTTGTTCAATGGACTATCTCCCAGCCCTTATGTTCAATAAACATGATTCTGGTTTGAGACTCCCACTCCTATATGCTTATAGAGATATAAAAATGCATATTCACAAAGACATATAGCAGGCTCATAGCTGTCTTATTCAGTAGTCAAAAGACCAAAAATAAGCTCAACTAATGCTCAAGAACAGTAATAAATTGAGAAATAGTCACGTGGTGAATTTAAGGTAAGTAATGAAAATAAAAAAAACTATACTACACATGATAGTATATATGAATTATGATGAACAGATCTTATACTTGACTAGAGGTTGCCTTTCTCTAATCACAAGTCTATAAAAGACAGAAAGCAGTGGGGATGGGGAACATCACAAGGTCACAGAAAAGCATTCCCGGGTGAAGATGTTCTCGGCTCGGTTAATGCTTTCACAGGTGCAGATGGTTGTGATGTCATTGAACTACAACATATGATCTCTAAATTGTGCTGTGACACATGGAACTTGTAGGTCAGTAATATTTTTACAAAGTAATAATTGGACATTAGTCCTATATTCTTGTACCAGGATTTCAGCTTGAGGTAGTTTAGACAACTATTTCAACATAATGATGCTAGAAGAGAGATTTTAAGATCGTCCCTGCTCATCACAGCTGGAGAGGCAGGAAGGCGGTGAGAGGGACACTCAGCGTCTGAACAAAGCACTGAGGAAAGTCTCAGTCACGCTCGCTTCCAGAGAAAGGCAGAGTCTCAGTGAAAGGAAACGAAGAGCCAGAGCAGAAGCCGACACAATGGAGACTAAGCAACGCTTACTTGGCAGCCAGAATTCACTATGACCTGATGCTCCCGCCTCCACCTCAGAAATGCTGCAGCATTCTATCTGGATCTTCTCACCGATCCCTTGCAATCTCTTGTTTTGTTTTAAGCTTCCAAAGACCTATCCCGACAGGTACTTCCTCCAGCTCCACCCCACAACCTCCAACATGACCAGCTAGGAACAGGTTCAAAACAGGAGCTTACACGGGTCATGTGCCATTCAAAACCACAACAGAGGTGGTCCATTTTCTACAATAAAAATTATAAAGTGTTGCAGGATATTTGATCACACTGTGAACCCTGAGACTGTGCTGTTTACGGAAAAACCTGTTTCTAGGTGTGCTCAGCCCTAGCACACACCTCTAATCTAAGAGCTTTCTGCTTACTGTAAATAGGATTAAGTAAAGTCAACCATAGGGTAAGGGTGAGCAACCAGCTGACAGGCAGTGAACACAGGGAAAAACCAAGAACACATGAGTAAGAGGAAGTCAGGAGGATGGATAGAGACACACAGGAAATAGAAGTTTGGTTTTTTTTTTTGCCATGGCATGAAGAAGGAGAACTTTCTTTTTGGGACATCAGCTGAGGAAGAAGATCAGCTGGGTGACGGGTGCTTTTTCTGCTTCTCTGAGCTAGCAAGCTTTCACCCCAGCATTTGGCTCCGGAGTCTTTACTGGTAAAATTGAACAATTAAGATTTTTGTTAAAAAAA